>NC_070578.1:6621915-6924415 GCF_027409825.1 Scomber japonicus
CGCGGTGGCGGCACGTCGGTCGCTCCGTTTTTTGCGAGATCCTGGCGGCGGTGACGTGCGGTTGGGAAAGGGGAGGGAGGTGTCACACACACACACATTTACTTACACACACGGTCGCACGCTCACACACACAGTTAGTCAGAAGGGAAGTGTGTGTGAGTGTGTGTGTGTGAGTGTGAGTGCAGCAGACAGCAGGCAGAGTGACTGATACTCAGCCTGCCTCCCAGATGGCCTGCTCAACTCTGCTCCAATCTGATCTCAGAGCCTTTGTTCTGGCATGTTCCATTACGCTGCTGTGACACCAGTAAAGGCAGAGGGGAGAGGAGCTGGTCTCAGATCAGATACAGCTGAATTATACATGTATTTCTCTCTCTCTCTCTCTCTCTCTCTCTCTCTCTCTCTCTCTCTCTCTCTCTCTCTCTCTCTCTCTCTCTCTCTCTCTCTCTTTTCCCCTCTGTGATATTCTTGTACTAGTACAGTCACAGCTCTGCGTTTGTCATGTTTTTTAGAGACGAGCGAGGCGGTCACAGACGATAGATTAAAACCTTCTTGAATGTTTGAGATTGACGGGGAGGATTTTTTTTTGGGGGGGGGGGGTAAACAAGAAATAGTAGTGGTTTTGAGTGTCTTTCTCTTTTAGTGGGTTTATTCTTCATATGAATTGTGATGTTCTGTGGGGAGAGATGGGAAAACAATGAGGTTTGACTATAAAAAACACATCTACTCAGCTTAGGTCTTTGACACTGGCAGCAAATATAGATGATAGTGATGTACTTGCTCATAAATACTGATCTTATTTGAAATAACACGTCACCTGTTATAGTTACAAAACAAAAACAAGTGGAAAATCAGTGATCATTTCAGTTCAAAGCACATTTTATGAACTCATATGAATTCAAATAGGTTTAATGAATGATTTCTTCACTTTTAGGAAGTGGTGCATTCAAGGACTCACTTTCAACCCTAATTCTAGCATCCTACACGATGATTTAACACCACTTTCTCTTCTTTTAGAATCACTAAAATCAACTAGGAGCCTGTCAGATGTTAACATTCTGAGTATAAGTACAAAGATGTCAGGCTTTCCTAATTTTATAACAGCGTGAGCAAAGTGAGAGAGTTATGGTGGCTGGCCTTTACAGGCTTATATATATATAAAGCCAAAGACTCACCTGTGACACTTTGATGCTGCGTCTCCTCCAGTGAATCCTCTTTGCATAAAGAAAGATGGAGGCTGGAGAAGAAAAATCGATAGGAGAGGATAGTTACGGCTGCGTGTCAACAGGCGATCGAGAGTCTCTTTCCCCACATCACACACCCAGCTGTGAACGATGACGCCTAATATACGGGGTGACCTTCAAAATGTCATAAATGTGTTGTGCAATAAAGTGTCAATATTTGTGGTTATATGGAGCAGGATGACTTTTACAGTAATTGGAACAGCCGCATTAAAAGCTTCGGATCAGTCAACTGATTAAAGGCGAGCGTGCTGGACACCCAGCTAGCGCCTGAGAATGACGTGCATTCCCTTACATGTGTGAGCACCTATAGGCGTGTGTGTGTGTACCTATAGGCATGTGTGTGTACATACTCGTCACACATCACACACACACACAAACACACACACACACACACACACACTCACAAGAAGAGCGAGGAAGCACACCCAAAGTTCTGTTTTTACCTTTCTTTGTAGTGTGTGTGTGCGTGTGTGTGTGTGTGTGTGTGTGTGTGTGTGTGTGTGTGTGTGTGTGTGTGTGTGTGTGTGTGTGTGTGTGTGTGTGTGTGTGTGTGTGTGTGTGTGTGTGTGTGTGTATGGGAATGTGTGAAGCCCATTTATTATTGAAGGGCTGTTACATGCCAGGAGAGCACACTCTCATCCTCTCAGTAGTGTGTCTTCCTCTTACAGGAGCACTATTAACCCTGACACACAAGGACATGTGTGTGTGTGTGTGTGTGTGTGTGTGTGCATGAGTGTGTGACAGAGAGAGAGATGGAGAGACAGACATGGAGAGATTTGTGTGTGTGTCTGGTGTGTGTATGTGTACAGTATGTGTGTGTGTGTTTGGAAGTGTGGTCTGGTGTTTGTCCTGCTTCTAAGCTGTGTTTTGGATTTTTTAATTTTAGCCCCATCTGGGGCGGGCAGGTGGGCCAGTGTCTGTTACACGATCTGGGGAATCTTTGCCAAAAAGGGATCTGTACAGTAGACCGCTCAAAATATGTTTGTGAGGAGGCGACTATGGCTACAGTATGGTGCAGCCCTGGACCAAGCACTGGGGGAATTGTATTCTCTTTATTTATTTATTTTCTGTCTACAGGCCTTTTTTTTTTACATGCACTCAAATGAAAATGCAAATGAATGGGTTGGAGGGGGGGGGGGCAGTTGATGTGTTCACACAGTCCTGAAATTATTCAGGAAATTATATTTTCACCTGTGATATTTTACATACAGTAAGCAATGTGTCCAATGATGAAAGACACAATATCCTTCATGATGTAAAGAGTTTTATAGCAAATGTAACATTATTTTAAAGTGAATGCAATTAGTATGAAAGGGTTTGACCAAAATAATGAAATTGATATTTTAAAAGTAGCTCAGCTGAACACATTTCATTCATTCTTTTTTTTGTGTCATTTTTGGAAGGGGTAAACCTCCGTCTAAGTGGAAATAATGGACAACCTTATCGAATTCCCTGCTGCTTCTTTCCCTATTCCCTCCTCCTCTATCCCTCTCTTTCCACTTTCCTCTCCGCAATATCACATATTGATTAAAACTGTGCGAAAAACAAGATAATCTCAAACCGAGTTCCACATTTTTAAACATCTGCTTTTAAAATCGAACCGTCTCTCTCTCTCTCTCTCTCTCGCCGGCTTCTTTTTCCCCTCCGCTGTAGCAGAACAGAATTAAACCACGCTGTTGCCAAAGCCCAAGTAGAAGCAGCTGGTATTTTGTATCTGCGTATTGTCACAGACTTGCATTTAGGGGTTGCCTTTCAGTTTCAGTTGTGATAAATAGCCTTCAGCCCGATAGCGGCGCTGCTGAATGGAGTCGTGTGTTTAGTGTCAGTGTGGAAGAGGACTTGCTGACTTGGGTCTTTCCATTCTGTAAACCTTATTTGACTCCCTCGATGGGGGGGGGGGGGGGGGAGTTGATGGTGGCAGAAAAAGAAAAAAAAAAGATTAGGCTACTATTAAAAAATGCCCCTTATTGTGTGTCTGGGGTTGCCTAAGTGGGTTGCTCGATTTTTGATTCTTTTTCTTTCTTTCTGCCCCCCTGCACCCCCCCCCATCCGCTCCACACACACATACTAAATGACTGGGAGGGAAAAAAATGAACATTTTGAACTGTATTTCTGCTTCTTTGGGTCATGCAAATACTGACATGCTAAGTCATTTCATTTATTATTTTTTTTTACTATAAAGGCGGCAGACTGTGTTTATACACTCTCTGATGAAATACAGACAGTGTTATGAACTCACTTATTTTGTCTGTGTGTTTCTTTTTAAAATCCTCAGCAAAAAAAAAAAGGAAGTTTGTTCTCATGACCGCAAAGTTCATGACATCTCACACTGCTCAGCCTCATTCCAGATAAATAAATACTAATATAGATGTGGCAGCTTGCAGGAAAACACATGAAACAATGTTTTCATATGATTTTTTTTTTTTACTTTGCTATGAAGTCCATAAATCTGTCATGACAGTTCCGTGCTGCGCTGGTTGATGTTGAACCTACTGCACAGTGACGTCCATCAAATATTATCCTAACTAGTAGAGATATTTTAATTTAACAGCTTCAAGGTACAAGACATATCAAGCATCTGTTGTGTATTCCTTTTTGTTTCTTTCATGTTTTTTATTTTTTTAATTTTTTCCTGTTTTGAACTTAACGGTGTCGCTCAGGCCTTTAAACTCTGCACTCACATCGCGCAATCTCGTGACTGTCAGCACATCACAGAGCTCTTAACTATTTGTACAACAAGGCCAGCGTGTACAATCTGATGATGACACCTTCACCTCAGATTATGCTGCTGTCAACACATTCCCAGGTTGTCATCACTCATCCTTAGATTCATATTCAGGGGAGGTGATTGTGTTGATAACAGACTGCTGTTGCACTAAACTGTGCGTCATCGTTTTTTGTATTTTTTTTTGCCTTGCGGAGGAAGTGGCGGAGGAGGAGGAGGAGGGCGGGGTCAAAACCGTTATCACCCTATCATATCTCTGACAGCTACCTGTCAAAATCAGGTCGCAGGGAGAGAGACGCGAGGAGATCCGGCGATGCTGACACAGCCGAATCTGTAGTATTGCTCTTTCTCTCTCTCTGTTTTTTTTTTTCTTCTCTCTTTCTTTCTGTTACTTTGCATTGTTAATTTTCACTGCAATCCAGCATATGCTTGCTAGGAAGGATGATGATAGTGAGAACAAAAAAAAAAAAAAGAAAAAGAAAGAAAAACAGAAGGGGAAAGGAGAGGCGGAGGTGGTGCCGAGGGTGTGTGTGTGTGTGTGTGTGTGTTTGAGTTGGGGGTAGGTGGTGGTGCTGGGGGGGGTTTATCTCAAGACTATGGTGTTTCTAAAGAAACTGAAAAGCTTATGAACTGTCAGCGTTCTGTCAGAGAGGAAAATAGCACGGCCCGTGAACCCGTTTGATGCGTTTGACTTTGTGTGGCGTTCGCACATTCGAGCGGGGGGGGGAAAGAGGGACAATGAGAGGCAGACAGAAGAGGAGAAAGAAAAGGTGGGGGGCGGGGGGGGGGGGGGTTGTGGTGGGATGGGGAGGAAGAAGAAGAAGAAGAAGAAAAAAAAAAAAGTGTTGTGTTATGTCGTGATGTGCGGAGGGGCTGGTTTGAAGTGACACTCAACACACCTTCCATTTTGTCTCTCTCTCCTCCTTGTGTTTGTCTCTGTGTTGCGCTCCAGATGTTGGGGAGGACCTGGGGAAGGCAGCGGGGAGCGTTCAGCCGTCTCTGTCCCAGCACCGCGAGAGGAGTCTGGCTTCGTCCTCCAAGGATTGCCCCTACTGCGGCAAGTCCTTCCGCACCTCCCATCATCTCAAAGTCCACCTGCGGATACACACAGGTCAGTACACCGGCAGATATCAACCTCCACCCTTGGCCGAGTGCGGGCGGGCGGGCGGGTGGGCGGGGATCGGGGGGGTGGGAGGCTGCTTTTCTCCAGCAATGAAACATTTATTGCACTCCATGCAAAATTTACTTGACTAGTTGTACTGACATTCCTTCTGGGGTTAGACTGATATATCGGTGTATGAATATTGGTCTAATCTGATTTTGGAATCAATCTGTCTCTGATATGATGGATACGATGCAAACGAATTGATTACATATTCATTTTTAATTGATGAATACAGCATTGGTTGTCTCTGGGAGGCCTCTTAATCTGAATTTATTCTAATGCCTGACTAAAAGGTAATATGCTTAAAATACATTTTGTGATATTAAATGAGAGTGAAAGCAAGGAAGAGAATCTTACTGGCAGAGTACGCTTTCCCTCCATCACAATTAAGAGCACAGATGGACACCGTTTCTAAATCGCAGCACCACAATGTATCGAAAAAAGTAGATCCCAGTTCATCAGGAACACATCATTCTTACCTATAACTATGACTCTGTTTAGTCCACTCACTACAGATAGTTCATTATAATTCCCTTTTCTTTAAATGAACATAATAAAGTACTCACAAGTAGAAATCTGTTTCTCAACAGTGTCTCCATTGACGCCTAAGGCCCCTTGTTATTCTTTTTTTTCGTACTCATCATTTCATTGAGCTCTAATTAACACAACAAGGGTTCAGTGTCCTACGATGACATCACTCAGAGGGCAATTTCACACTCGCTAACTCTCAATAACTTCCAAGCCAAAACAAAGCCAGTCTATCCACAGTTTAGGCGTGTGCGTGAGACGCTGCACCTAACCGATTTAGCTCTGTTTTTTGGTCAGGCGTTCTGGCCCCTCTGTCGTCTACTCGCTCTACCCGAACATCTCGCCAAACGGGGGGCGGGTAGCTCTGTGATGACCTGTCCGCTGGTTGTTGCTGGGAGGTTGCAGTCAGAGTAATGATGTGGACTGTGGACTGTAGCCAGGGTTCTAACCCTCTGCGAGGTACAAACGCCACACTGACTATCCAGGTTAAAGTCACAATTAGACCACGCAGAGGACACTTCAGAACAAGGACGGTTGGTTCTAGCTGGTGGGCCTGGTGAGGTGACCCCCCCCCCTCCCAGTTCATCTCACTGGGAGTTCCTGTTTCCAGACTGGAAAGAGCAAATTGTGATATTTAGACATTGTTTAAGTTTGGGGGAGATAGATTATATTTGAACAATGACTTAAGTAAGAGAACCCCTCACAATTAACCTGACATCTTAAAATAGAATGTTATGTTTGACCAATAAGCAAAACGCAAATGATATTCATATTACAGTGATATAAAACAGAAAAGCAGCATATCTGTACATTTCTAGAACCCTAGAGAGTTTGGTATTTCAATGCCAGCTTGGCTCATTGGTCTGTCAGTCCAGACTGAAATACCTCAAAAACTACTTGATGGATTGCCATAAAATTAGGAAACATTCATGTTCCCTAGAGAATGAGTCTTCATATACTACATATGATTTTCCTTTCACCACCAAACAGATGTACCATCATAAGATTTGGTACAACTCTACATGGTGACTTTATCTATCATCTCCAGTAGGTCAAAATGTTGAAAACAGTTTTCCATTTTAAAATCTCAATACAATTCTTGGCCCCCAGAGGATGAATGTCTCTGATTTTGGTGATCCTCAAACTTTTCCTCTCATGACCCCATGAAGTTAACATGGAGGACATTTTTTTTTAATGTAATCTCAACAACTACTGCATAGATTGCCATACAATTAGGAAAAATCAATGTTCCCCAGAGGATGAATCATACTTACACTTGTGATCCTCTTTTCTTTCACCGCCAGTCAGAGTCAGTATTATCATGGGATTTGGTTCAAATCTCCATGGTGCCCAGAAGATGAATCTTGATAACTGTGACTTTAGCAGGTCAAAGTTTACACCTTTCTCAATATAATTCTTGGCCCCCAGAAGATGAATCTCTCCAATAGGAATACATGCGTGTACCAAATCGATCCCTTGACTTTTCATCCAGTGCCATCACTAAGTCCAATACTTGTTACAATACAAATGTTAGAATGCTAGCATACCAAGATTCAGATGGTGACCATACAGGTTACATGTAGACCACATTGTCTCTCAGGTTTTTTTTTGTATATTCAAACACTAGGAACCCTTTTGAAGCCTTTGTTTGCCCACATTTTACTGTGTATTTCTGCATCCATATTGCATGTATATATCATAGTCATGTCAGTATGGATTCAGTTAAATAAGCAACCACTAAGCTTGTCTGAAAATATAATTGATTTTTGCCACCAGACCATCACTGGTTCCCATCATAATCATGGGAACCAAAATAGAGAAAAAAGGAAGCTATTTTCATGATTTAGACTAATTTCCCCTTTCTGCCAATCAGAGATTTGTACCCCTTAATTCTTCAAGATGTTCTTGAAAAGCTCAGTCCAACCGTCCTGACCTTTTTGTCAATTTCTACACTTCACAACTAAGTAATCCTTGAGTGCCAGTAGAGACGCCGAGGCTGAAACACTCACAACTGAAAATGGAAATCCCTTACAGCTGAGAAAAATCAATGCTCTCTTTTCTCCTTATTCTCCTTTTCTGTCTAAGTCTCCCCTTGCTTTTTTCACCCCCCCCCCCTCTTCTTCTCCATGCACTTAAAAGGCAGAATGAGAGACCACCCGTACTGTAACCCCCTCCCCACACTTCTGCTTGCCTTTAATAAGAGGCACATACTGTACCTCAGATCTGGAAAGGAATAAGAGGAAAAAGCTGTGGAGCATGCTAATACGTCTGCTGTGTACTCACATAATTAGGATCCCTGTGTTAAATAGCACATCCAGGTCACAGCCGGGCCATCCCCGACTACACCACAGTACTCTGTGTGTGTCGATGGCTGAGTGTGTTGGTGGTGGTTTGGGATTGGGGGGGTGTGTGGTGGGGGGGCATCTGTTATCTGGTGTTGAGAGAGCTGAGTTATGCCTGCTTTGAGTGGTACAGTAAGGATTCCCGCGAGGGGCATATTTCATCTCGGAGGAAGCCGAGGCCTCACCCCAGGCCTGGCGTTAACTCCTTTGACAAAACACACAGAGACAAGTAGGTCCATCTAATTTCATCCACACAGCATATTTTACACTTCTTCCATTCTGATGTCTGATATATATGGTTTTATATGGTGAAATCTATGTGTCTACACCTAGGAGTAAAAGTGAGAAAGGTTGGTGAGGATGTTGTTTTTTTTAATGGAATGTATCCCTGGATGTGCGCCCGTCTAAGCACAGCTTTAGCATAGCCTTCCACAAATGGAGAGAAAAACAGCTTGATGCATCCCCAACATGTGGCCTTTAAATCATTCCTATAACCTAATCATACCAGCTCCACTGTGACATCCTGATTACATCCACAAGATGACTTTTACAGCGGCTAAAGATCCTCTCTGTGCTCCGGTGACAATGCGGTGGGGAAATGCACAAGATGACAAGCCGAGCCCCCCCCCCCCCCCCCCCCCCCCTTTCATCCTAATGCAACGTGAGCGACACAATGGAGTTGCTTACCGAGCCGACGGAAGCGGGCATTGTGCGTCGCGACGCTGAGATTAATGAGAGGCTAACACCAGCTTGAAAGAAATGAAGTGAATTTAAATTTCTCCAAAAGTTAAAGAGCTAATGTTACAGTATTAATTTCCTCTTGAACAGTGAGTGGGAAAATATCCATTAGCAAAATTAACCACAGTTTTCTAGGTAGCTAACATTGTGCGGCTGTGGCGCTACAGTGTGGGGCCACAGCTAATGAACACACTGCAGAGGGTGATATTTCATTATACAAATTAATGCTCACATTTTAATGGGAAAGTCACATAATGAATCTAGGCTTCAGTGACAGCAATTAGAGGCCCAGATTGTCCCCTTCTGGACAAGGCACTATTTAGCAGTAAGCAGCTGTGTGTAAAAAATAAAAAGGTCCTCGCTCTTGACAATAGCCACACATAACTTCAGGCAGGGCGGCATATCCAATAAGAGTCCCTGCTCACCTTTAAATGAGGAGAGGGAGAGAAGGGGGGGGGGCAAAGAGAGAGAGAAAGAGAAAGAGGAGAGACAGGACTTGCCCATGTCACTTAACCTTAACCTAACCTTGTAATCAGGATGAATCAAGAGGGACCTGTGATCTCCTTCTCCATTCCTCTCACTTCTCCTCCCCCCCTTCTTCCACCCTTTTTTCCTCTTACTTAGTGCTCCCTTCTTTTCTAATTGATCTCAGTATGATGACACTGCTATATTGAATGTATCACATTTGCCACTGGGTGAACACTTTTATCCAAAGTTCTTGGATCCTTATTCTGTGCGTTTAATGGTGTGAGTTTCCCCATCTGACACAAATGAGCTGTTAACCCTTACAGTGTCATTGGCTTGTGTAATTCACCACTAACTACCACATTTTCTCACCAAATCCAGTAATGAGTTGATACCACTAACAAATATGGTTTGTGTAGCCAAAGTCTGATAAATCTTAATCCTTTGTGTCTTAAAATGTATAACTGCTAAAACTCATCAATGTACCACACTGCATTGTACTGTAAATATTCAATAGCTTTCCAAATGTGTATTCATCCACCACTGAAAATAGTCCCTTGACAAATGTAGTTTTTTTACACTTTTGAATAACTTTTCTTAAAAACTACAATTCCCACCTGTTATAATGTTATTCAAGCATGAAAAAATACATATATTTATCCACTTTTTAAATATTTATGTCATGAGGAACCTTATTTTCTTTGGATTTTATGTTAATAAGAAACATATTGGATCATACCAGTCTTACCCTTTGTGATTGGGTGGACACACTTATCCAAAGTTCCTGAGTGCATTGAGTTAATTACATTACATACAACCCTATCTACATACAACCATGATAATATTAGAGGCCCTCTCAATTCAAACACTAAACACTAACTTAGCAGATATACTTAGAACAGATGCAAGGCAGCTTCTATCCCTTATTCACCCTCTCAAACATCCCACTGGTGTTTTTTTTCCATCCTTCCGGCCAAAAGGAAATTCATCTTCCAGTATGTCATATCTATTAAGCCATTTTAATTGCCCCTCTGTACAGGTTTGGGGTATTTATCTTTACTTGTTTCTATGGCGCCGTCACAATTCGCAGGAAGCCAGATGAAATCAGTACATGCAACACGAAGTGAAAACATACTGTGGAGGAGCAGATCCCAGCACGGCAATCAAGAGAAGGATGATTTATATCCACAAAGGTGTCACTTAGATGTTTATGAGCTCTAGTTTTTTTTTTAAAGGCAAAGCTAGGAAAAGCTGCAGCGGCCGCATTTTCTAACCCTTCAGTCGTTCACCTTTTTTTTTGTCTGGAACCGAAAAACCTCCGAAGAAGTTCAACAAAGTGAAGAAGGACAACAGCACAAAAAAAAAGAGAAAAGTTTACCGTTCTATTTTTAACTCCCGAATAGCAATTTCCTGGTTTTGTGGCGGCAGTGATCTGTCATGTGGCTGGGAGGTTGTGCTGTTTGCGCTGATATCAATTAAAAGTGGATTAACGGGTACATAATGACCTTTAGCAGTAAATTGTGTGTAATGTTGCAAGGCAGGATACAGTATATTCCCCAGATGTCACACCAGGCCCCTGACGTATGATGGAGCAGATGTCTTAGCCAGTCCAAATGGCCCTCTAAGACACAAACACACACACACACATACACACACAGGCTCAGGCCGACACGCACGCATAAACATGTGTTCACACATATTTCAAATGGTGCACATACCACGTACATAAACACAAGTAGATGCAGAAAGGCACTTGTCGTCTGTCTCACTCGCTCCAGATATATTTAAATGCTTAATTTTAATGGGAAAACTGGAATAAACTGATCACACTCTGAGGGCATTTGTGTTTATTTTCAGTTCTCCTTAAACCCCATAAACATCAGAGGGGGGGCAGGGGGGGATTGTCAAACATACAATCTTCTGTGCTTTTCATTCTCATTTTAGATATGTAGATGCTACATTAATCTTTATTTCCCCCCC
Organism: Scomber japonicus; assembly: GCF_027409825.1. Taxonomy (NCBI): domain Eukaryota; kingdom Metazoa; phylum Chordata; class Actinopteri; order Scombriformes; family Scombridae; genus Scomber; species Scomber japonicus. The sequence continues at coordinate 6,633,100 of NC_070578.1, forward strand.
CTTGAACATTAACAACCTCTTATAAGGGGAGAAAAAAAAGCAGAGGAGGAAAAAAAAATCAGATCAGTCTAATTTCTGTCTAATTTGGCTCCTAGAATATCATTTTGTCCAGTTAGAGGAATTGAGAATGATCATTTGCATCAGGGACGTTTCCTTATTAAATCAGCACTGAGCCTCTGTTCGGCAGCTCACAGGAGAAGCACTTATTGGGTTAAAAGCTCATCTCGTGTGGTTTATTTTAAATATACTCTATGCTTCATAGCCACTCTAGTGTAAGAGAAAAGATATCAAATCACTGTCTTTCTATCTATAGTCAGGGCTATCTGTCGCAGCCGCCTGCTCGCTCTCTTTCCTTTTTTTCCCCTCTCTCTCTCTGTCTCTCTTTCTCTGTCTCTCTCTCTCTGTTACTTATTCTTTCTCTCTCCTCTCTCTTCAGCATTTCCACCTTCTATTTTCTTTTGTATATGCTCCTATTCTTTCCTCTCCTGTATCAATATTGTATTGAGTTGGTGTTTGTGGCCCTTTATTTGAGAGCTCTGCAGTAGGTCTGCAGATCGCAGAGTCTTTTTCTGGAATGGTGCCCTCTAAATAATGATAAATTACTTGAGCAGTATGCCATTTGCTAATTATATCCATGATTTACTACACAGCCCGACTTAAATCATTCAAACCAGCCTTGCGTAACAATGCCTTTTTTTCTTCTATAAAATGGTTTCCATGTGTATAATCTAAACATTTTATGGCCGTATACTGTATAGAAATGTGCACACACGTAGACAAATAACACTTGACAACATCCCCCCTTTTTTTATTCCTTTTCCCCCCAAACAATCCCTTTCTCTCTCTTCACACAGCCACTGTTATCCCTCGAACAGAAATTCCACTCCGGGAACTTTTTATATGTATATATTTAAAAAAAATAAAGCTTAGCATTTTTCCCCCCTCTCTGTTCATTGTTTAATGAATCCAAATCTGGCTCAGACTCCAAGCCTATTATAATTGCTAGCAGGATGTGTTCTATTTCAACATAAGTATCATTCCAATGGAAGATCCACTTCTGGCAGAATTATGCTGGTGTTATACCATTATCAAGAATATTCATGAATATGGATGTGCAGCATAAATACATATATGTAAATGCTACACAATAGATTCACCCCTCTTTTACCGTAATATAAATCACTTTGATCTGTGTATCCTGTAGTGAATCATATTGTTCTTTATCATAGGGCTTCATTACAACAAGCATGTGGTTCACATATGTTGCTTGCACATTTTTTTTTCTTCTTCTTCTTTTTTTTTGAATACTCATTGACTTATTTTTGCATCAGGGTGTACCATCCATATTTTGTTTCTCTCAGTGCTTCACAGTGTGGCAGTAGTCGGGGAGATCTCATACCGTGGCTGATTTATGCTTCTCAAGATAAACTGCAAATAGGGAATGTCCGAGAAATTGCACTCTCATCGCCAAGGCACAGGCCTGACAGCAAACAAGGCCAAAACAGAGGCATGATGAGCCCACCGCAGGCACACACACACACACACACACACACGCCCATACACAGATGCACAAAAATACACACAAACAGAGGCCCAGCCGCACCCTCAGCCCCAGCCCCAGCCCTCGCTCGCTCGCGCAAACACAGATAGCATCGAGACAGTTTCGCTGTCAGTTGAAAATATTATCTCTTGTAGTGGACTGAAAGCACCATATGGTGAAATGTTTTTATGGTGTTGATGTGAGTGATGGCTCTCTTGGCGGGGCTGGATCGAGCTGGATCGACCCATATTCAGATGCCTACCCTGTCCCCCCCCCCCCCAATACACACACACACACACACATGTGCAATAACACACATCAAATGGAGCACAGCCGACATGAGAAGAGACAGGGGATTGTTAGTTGAATTCAGGATCTTGTTCATTATTACTTTGTGTTGTAGCGTCTTAATCTGATGTGTTTTATTTTTCTTGACAAACTGCTTCTTCCTCTCTTTTATATATATATATTTTGCTTTCTTCCCTCCTCCTTTTTTACAGGAGTTATAAATTGAATGTGTTTTGATGCCAAGGCAATTGCAAACTACTCTCTTTTGTTATCGTGGTTAATGAAATGCATATCTTTTTTGTAAGCTCTACTCATTTGACCTCATTTTCTTTGTTCAGGGAGGTTACATGACCCTAGGGTCCACATTCCCTGCTCCAATAAATAGGTTTTGATATCCAGTCAATCTAATAATCAGGTTAATTATTCACTCTTTTCCCTGCCTCTCCCTTTCTGTTTCTCTGTCTCTTTCTTGGCCTCTCAGGAGAGAAACCCTACCGGTGCCCTCATTGTGACTATGCTGGCACCCAGTCTGCCAGTCTGAAGTACCACCTGGAGCGCCACCACCGCGAGCGTCAAAATGGCTCCACCACCTCAGGCCCATCCTCTGGCCACACCCCTTCTTCTGACCACAAAGAGGATCACGGGAAGACGGCCGGCGGTGGCATCTTCGCCCGCCCAGATGTCCTCCGTAATGTTTTCAAGGGGATGCCTCCCAACTTAGACTTCAGGGCAGGCCCGTTGCTGCCGCATCAGTGGGCGTCTGCCGGCATTATGTCCCCACATGACCGGGAGCGGGAGCGTGAACGCGGAGACCGCCATTTTGACTCCGTCTCCTCAGCCGAGAACATGAAGACTGCCGATGGCCCATCCTCCCTGGCCCCAACAGCAACAGAGAGCCCTGCCAGCTTCTCAGATCTAAGCAGGGCCTACCAAAGTATGATGGGAAATGGAGTTCACTTTCAAGGGTCTCTCCAGGCCTTTATGGACAGCTTTGTCCTCAGCTCCATGAAGAAAGATATGAAGGACAACCAGAGCCCAGTCCAGCTCCAGGCCCAGCGCTATCATGATAACGGTGAGCCCAAAGCCAAGCGAGCCACCTCAGCTGACCAGGACAGAGAAGAGAAAGCTGAACCCAAGCAGAAATCAGAGCCAGGCAAGCCTGGGTCCCAGTATGAACCGCTGGATCTGTCTGTGTCGGTCCGGCCTGAGTCTGCATCAGGTTCTCTCCCTGGCTCCTCAGTCACCATCCACGATAATGTGGCCTGGCATGGCTGCCTCTTCTGCTCCTTCTCCACCTCTTCATTGGAGCTCATGGCTTTGCACCTCCAGGCCAACCACCTGGGTAAAGCCCAATCACAGCGGTCTGACACAGTCAAGGAGCTTCATGGAGAGGCTTCCTCCACCCATCCATCCTCCAACACCAAGACGTCTGGTGTGACCCCTGATAAAGATGGAGACAGAGATGGAGAGAAAAGCCAGTTAAGCTGGAACAACCACATGGACCAGCCTTACAACCCCTTCCAGAGTGACTTCTACAGGCGGTTTGGTGGATTGTATGATGGATCCCCAAGGGCCCTCCAAAGCCTTCAAGGCTATATGACCCCAGCAGAGCAGGGCCTTGACTTACCCAGCCAGGTATTCATAGGAGCATCTTCAGCTGGGGATAACCAGATTGGTGAAAGGGGCTCCTGTGGAGATGCTGAGGAGGACCAGGTTGGATCTGATGATGAGATTGTAAAAGCCGGGGTGCGCAGTGGCAGCGAGACACCTTCGACCACCCCTAAGAGACAGCAGCAACATCACTCCGATGAAGAAGAGGAGGAGAGAAGAGTGGCTGAAGAGGAGGAGGAGAGAGATGAGGATGGGCAAATGGACATGGAGAGAGATGAAGAAGGAAGTCCAGTTTCAGACCACCTCCAGAACCACCCCAAACAGCTCCAAGATGACTCCTCTCTTCCGCTGAGGAGCGGGGCTGGTTTGGCGACGTCTTCCTCCGCCATGACACCACTTTCTCTCGTTCCTCCAACCCAAAACCAAGCTTTGCCCCTGGAGAAGCACTGGCAGCAGGGCCTGGGCCTCCTGTCTCCCGGAGGTCCTCCAGGACTGTTGAAGGCCGAGCAGCAGACCCACCTAGAGCAGCAGATGAACATGCTGTCTGTCCTCAGAGCCTACAGCAATGACAACCTCCCCGCATTCAACGGCCTGGGAGGTGGAGCAGGAGGAGCACCCACAGGGGGCATGAAGAGACCAGATGCACCTGGTGAGTGTGTATTAAACCTTCACCGGCACTGTAATTGTTTTAAAGGACACACACACATATAGTCACAGACATACTATCAGAAAACCACACGTATAAAGAGTCATGAAGAAGCACACATGTGTCTGAAACACAAATTGAATTTTCCCACCACCGCATACACATAAACACTAAACACACAAGACAAACACATATACATTCTTTCCCTGACGCCCACAAAGGAATCTCAGACACTCACTAAAGGTCTCGAGATTGGCTCTGAAGTGATTTCAGCCTTATTTCAAGCAAGTTTAGAAGCTATCAGCCTGGCGACTAGCAACAGATTAATCTTTATTACACGTTTATATTACTGGGAGTGCAGCGCCTCCCTCCCGCTCCTCAGCATGGAGGGAATAACCCTGGGTGAGTCAGAGCAGGACCTCAGCTCCCCGTGCCATCTCCTCCACATGTCTCTTAACTATCTTAGCTTTCATAAAGCCGGCTCCCAAAAGCCCATTACTTTATAAGACTCGTCGATCTATGACCCTGTGAAAAATGAACTGTCAACTTTCATGATTCTGCTAAGGTTACAGCCGCTCCTTGAGACTGTGGAAGGAAGTCCTTTTTCTTTTCTCTCTTTCTCTGTCTTTTTTTTTTATTCTTTTTAAACCACGCTCTTTTTTTGCAGTTTAGGGGTGGTTGGTAAAGTGTCTAAAAGAGGAAAAGTAAAAACGCAAAGTTGGTGTTGAGCTTTGAAACACTTCTATATAGCAACAGAGATAGAAACTGCAGAAGGGAACATTGTTAAAGTCTGGTATTGTTAGCTGAAATCCTATCAGTGAAAACTCCTTGATGTTGCGAACTGACAGGTGTGAGTGAGTTGGCAGTTGCTCACGTTGCAACAGATTTTTTTTTTTTTTTTTTTTTGCTACATTCATGAAGTGTCAGAAACAGTTTGGTGTAGCTACCGGAATTAATTCACAAAGCGTAATGCACTCCTGTCTCTCAGCTGACAACTGGAATGTCAATATTTTGCAGATTATTTCAGATCTAATCTAGACAAAAAATATATATATTTTTACTTTTTTAAAAATATATATTTTTGCATGTTTTAGAACAATCCAACAGTCCACAATGATAACTCTTTGTTTCCTGTGTGTAATAAAAGAAGGGAACATACCGTGAACATTAGAGCATATGTTTACAGGCACATATTCATAAAGATACAGTACAGTATATTAACCTATAATCATAGTGACCTGTTTGATAATTAAGCAGTGCAGCTACATGTGCTCATCTGACCTTTCCATCCGACAAAATATTATCTGTTGTCATGGAACCGGATCTTTGCATATCTTACCATCGGGAAAAAAAACATATTCACCATGCGAGGTTAATACATAAATACACATGTATATATTTCATTTAATGGAAGAATGTCTTTGTGTGAGAATGCCCTACTTATTGTCTAATCAGGAAGCTTGTGAAAGCGAGCTATGCGATGTGGGCAGTTCCCTTTGCAACTAGGAATGCTTGACCTTTATAGATAAGGCTTTCTCTGCAGAACAAAAGCCTTTCTTACACGTTGTTATTTTGTCCTAGTCTGAATCAAGCATTCATTGTAATTAGAAAAACCCAACAAGTTATTATGTATCCAACTTCCTGGCAAATAGATATTCACCATTCAAATCTTTCCTGGATGGTACTGAAGATAGCATAGAAAAGATTGTAGGGAACAGGAGTAAACTCAAGACATGTGGCGTGCTTGGATATGAGCAGGGTCCGAAATTAACACCTGCCAAGTGCCAAATGTGGGTAGATTTTCTGTTTGACGAGTTAATCTCTGAAGGCTATCCGCAACACTGGCGGGTAAATGTTTATACCAAAATAGTCCTGTAATAAAATATCTGGCATGATGGCTCGAAGGAAATTAGTCATGTTTGTCCCTATACAGTGTAGACACGCACACCATGTGTGTTTTTTTATGCGTGTCTAATTCATTTTCACTGATTGGACATTCAGCAACAGTAACACGAATCTTTCCATTGTTATTCCGTCATGTGGAATTACGATATTTGATCTGTTGCTCTGAAATATTTGTTAACGTTGAACGATGCTCCGTTTTTAGATAGTCCGTGTTGCTCTGTGAGGTGCGCACGCTGTAACACACCATCAAAGACCATAAACAAGATGGAGAATGAATGGGAAGTTACCTTTCTCTCTCTTCCTCTTCTTTCTCTCTCTCTCTCTCTCTCTCTCTCTCTCTCTCTCTCTCTCTCTCTCTCTCTCTCTCTCTCTCTCTCTCTCTCTACCTCTTTCTTTCCACAATGACAGAAATCCATTGTAGCAACGGAGAACTGTAATCCCTGCAGATGTTTGTTTCATGGGAATTTTGCCCTGGCCTCCTTCTGTTGTTTGTTTGTATTCAACACAATACCTTATTATAAATGAAATGTACTCAAACATGTATTATTTCACTACTTTTATTATTTTGGCCAGTAAAATATATGCTTGGCTAGTGGATTTTTTTCATCTACCAGTCCTCTTGGCAGGTGAGTCATAAAGTACATTTCGGACACAGGATGAGTATCAGTGAGCTCTTGTGTTCAGCATTATATAACTCTGTATCCTACACTGTAGGTACACCACAGTGTAATTAAACTGCTTTATGTAATTATAACATAATAAAGGGCAAGCTGAATTGACTTTGAAGCAGAATTTAGACAGAAGCTAAAAGGATATCTTGACAAATTATTTTCATCACACAACTGTAAGACCCTTTCTTTCCCTTTCCCCTTTCCCCTTCTTTCTTTCTTTCTGTTTTGTGTGACTGCGTGTGTGTGGCTTGTATAAGTAATCCCCTGGTTCCTACATGCTTCCTATGGAAGCTCCAGATTTGTTGCACTGTCCAAAGTCAAACTGGAGGTTCTCAGTTGCTTATTCATCTGGATGTGTGTGTGTGTGTGTGTGTGTGTGTGTGTGTGTGTGTGTGTGTGTGTGTGTGTGTGTGTGTGTGTGTGTTAAACTTGTGATGGAAGCAAGGGATTTTCCAACAAGTGCACGTCCATGTAAACTCATGGAAGTAAGTACATAATGATAACTACTGTAGTACCAGTGCTTTTCTTACTATTGTTACCACCACTAGTACTGCTCCTACAATGTCTACTACTATAGTTATTGTTATTTTTCTATTTTAACTATAACAACAATGAGCATAAGTATTATTGTTACTTCTAGCTCCTACTAAGATTACTGCTATAATAATGCTTATCTTTCTATTACATTTCTTTCACTACTACTCATACTACTGCCAAACTCAGTAGTACTGCTAGTACTATGTTTATTACTATTGCTCAGTGGCATAACAATTCCACTCCTTTCAGTAGACATAGCAACACCATCCAATAATATGCATAATGTATAATGTACTCCATTACAATTAAAAGTACTTAGAGAACAGCAAGATTAACTAACAGTATTCAAAGTAAAAGTACTCATCATTTAGCAGAATGGCTTCTGTGAGAGTTCTATTATTTTAATATTATGTTTTATTGTGTGATGATGATAATTAGTAATATTATTATTACTACTGGTGCCTTAAAACATGACGGGTTACAATTCCCCTGCTGTTCAAAGTAGACTTATTTTAACTACTTTCTACTGTTTAATGATTATTTTCTTTTATTGTAATTATAACTATAGCTGTCAAATAAATGCATTGGAGTAAATGGTATAGTAGTTTCTAAAATGTAAGGAAGTAGACATATAAAGTAGCAATAGATTGAAATGGAAGCACTCAAGTAAAGTCCAAATACCCAAAGTTTTCTAGGACTTGAGTAAATATATACTACTAACAATCCACTGCTGCTGAAGCTATTATTCTGGCTAATTTCACTACTACTACTGTCACTACTGCCAGATACTGCTTGAGATGCTATTAAATAAATAATTTCCAAATGCATTATAAAGCTTGGATGACAAAATAGACACACTTGTTTCCCACAGTAAAATGCGCTGCTATTAGAGCCCCTCTTTACGTGTCCACTTGTAAACCCCTTGTGTTGGGGGTCACCCGCAGTGTGAAGAGCAAGAGCCGCACGTTCTGCCGTTATCCGGTGGGTGGAGACGGTGGGGGTGGCAAAGACGTCCGAAAAACTCAATTCAGACCTGGCAAAATGTGATTATCTGGAGTGGGTTTGCATTAGGTTTGTATGCAAATACGGCATAAATCATTAATATCGAAATTCTCCCCTGAATCTGCGGGAGCTGTTGCAGGGCACGCGCCGCACGTCTGGAGTGGCCGTCTCTTCATTAGTATGCCCAGAGGAGGGGAAAAGGGGTACAATGCACATGAATCTACTTGGACTTTGACACAGAACAGATATACATATACAACAGATGCACACACACATTGGCACATCTGTAGCACACCTGTCTAAATTGGCGTAGGAATGGGAGATATCGATAAATGTCATTAACAACAGCGGTGGCCCTGAGGTCTCTGGAATCAGGCGAGGCATCTGGTTACTGAGGTACAGCAGGCCGTGTAAAGACTGATATGAACCTGCATCATTTGCTGCACTGTAGATGTGCTTAACACAATCAATACTTGGCTGCAGCGGAGACCTATCTATAGCCATGCATTATCAAACATGAAGTATTACATTATTCAAGCAGTGGCGTACATGCCATGACCGCTTGTGAACATTTGCTCCTCACGTCGTATTACTTACATTACCTCAACCCCCCACCCCACACACACACACACACACACACAATCCCCCCCGCCCCCACCCCTTCGTTCATTTACTGTATTAAAACGTGGGACCAGGAAATCCAGAAGGTTGAGATTGACAAGCTGGAGAGGAAGTGTTGATAGAAGTGCGGGGACTTGGATGAGCGCGTGGAGGATTTCAGAGGAGGAAAAATGGCAGAGCTCACAGCCGAGCACCTCCCGCAATTTGAGAAGTAGGCTACATAAACAGAGAGTTAGTGGATTACCGGAAAGAAAGGAGAGAGGTGGAGGGTGGGAGAGGGGAGGAGGGGGATGGGGGGGGGGGGCTGTATATTCTCACATCAATTAGACCCATCACTCCCAATTTACAAGTACTCTCAAATTGTGCTCTATAGTTCTCCTCGTAAGTGCTGTTGTTTGTTTGTGGTGTATGTTGCCGAGAAAAAAAATGATCACCTCCTGTACACACATTAGATGACGCTGAAAAGAGTCTATTTTTGTAGACTTGAGAGGATGAACGTGTACTGTAGGTGCCTCGGTGTCACTGCATAGAAGCGAGAAGCACAGTCAGTCGTGTAGTATCAGTGAAAACATTCTCATGTGCTGCATGTAATGACAGAAAGTGTGCTTTTGTACATAACATGCTGTATTTAATGAGGTGTAACACAGAGAGGAGTCATAATGAATAGTCTGCCACTGATTAGTAAATTCACATACCACTGCAAATATAAAAATAAGAATAAATGTCAACATAAATATGTAAACATATATTGACTTTAAGCCATAATGGAATACACGTTTCTGGCAGAGGAAGTGATCTGCCAAACTGAATCTGTTGAAGGCCACAAAATGCAGCTTAAAGCTCTGGAACAATCAAATAATAAAGATGAATCCAGTTAGTGGACCTTGAAAAAGATACATCATGTTGTCTTCAACACAAAGTACAAACCTTCATGTGTAAAATTGTACGTTTGAATGACTTTTGATTCAAACAAAAAAGTCTTAGAAGCAAGAAGTTGATAATTGAAGTTGTGTTTTATTTTGAAGGGGGTGTAATTCACCTTATCGTTAACTGTTCCATCTCTGACTTATCATGTGACTTCTTTGATACAATATCCAGTAACTAATGGGAGAAATGCATCAGAATTAGCAGGTTTTCCATAGACTTTAGCCTCAGTAGAAATTAAGGCATGTTTTATTAGAACAAGGGTCAAATTTTTTGATTAAAAGAAAATACTTTACACAACAAAAAGGGGAAATTACGCTCCGTTCCTTACAAAATAGCCCTTGAAATACACTTTTAAAAAAAAGTCCATGGGTAAAGTTTTATTCAACTAAATAGAAAAAGTGATGATGCACTCAGAGAATGGCAACGAATTGTGAGAAAAAAAAAGCTGCAAAAGCCAAACAGATTAACACACTGGGGAGATGATTGACAGGAAGACATCAAAAATAATAATGAATCACATAATGGCCTTTTTGCAGACAACAAGCAGACATTTTAGACTTAATGTCGGACTTTTCACATGTACCACAAAAGGCAAAACTCTGCACATTTAAAATAGAAATAATGAGTTTAGGGGGGAAAAAGTATTATACTGTTCCCTCATCTTGTCTTGCTGTGACGCCATTGCCCCTTTTTAACCCAAAAATGTCTGCAGTTGTGTGTGTCTGTAAAAGTTTGTGTGCGCACCAGTTTAAAGGAGTTTGGTTTTCATCTTAATTGCAGCACTGGTTGTGTCACTAGTGGCCAATTACCTCTGTCAGACAGAGAGAGCTCTATAGTCTGCCTTCACTGTAAGGGATTTGAACCCATGAGTGCTGAGGTCATATCAGAACATCATACTGACTGCACACACACACATGCGTACATCTGTATGTGAGCAGAGGAGGAGGCAAACATTCTAACGCATGCTTGTAGCGTAAAGTACGGGCCATTGTAATAAAAGGCTGTGTGTGTGTGTGTGTGTGTGTGTGTGAGAGAGAGAAACAGGTTCTGTAAAGCACTGATGGTAATTAAAGACATATGGTGGGATTGGTGGGCTCGCTGTGAAGCGCAGATGTAGTGGATCACAGTTGGCATTACTGGTGTAATTTTCACTTTCTCTGGTTTAAGTGGAAGAAAGGTAGGCTTAACAAATGAAGCTCCACACACACACACACACACACACACATCCACTCGATAGCACATATGCTGGCGTCTGTCTAACACAGACACAGTATCCAAAAATCTGCATCTTTATGTACACACACACACACACACACACCAACAGCATTCACCACAGTTCATTTAGACTCATTGAGTTGCAGGCTCATATTTATCAACCTGTTCAAAGTGAGATTTTACTCTGAAGTGAAAGATAAGACTAGAAATCTTTCATTTTTTTAACTTCTCGCAAAAATTGGAGAACAAAAGTACAAACACACACAAAGCTGCACTCACATGTGTTTGTGTTTTGCAATGATTGTACAGACTATCATTGCCAGACGCAATATATTTCAGAATAGGGTAGTTTAAACCCACTATTTGCATGTGATTTGAACATGTGATAGGATTTTACACTATTCTTTTTTCTTTTTCTTTTTTCTTTCTTGCACATCATAAAGAAAACTGGCATGGATCTCTTTCCATTCATTCATTGTCTAAATTTTACTCATTGTATGATTTCTCTAATCTGTGTCATCTAGCAGCTCCAGTTTCTTATTTTCTCAATTTCCACCAGTTTTTTAATATCATATTATTCCTTTTCATTAATAATAAATATATAAGACTGTTAATTTCACATGTTAATTGGTGGATATTCATAGTAATGGTTCAGACAAATGAAATGAACTTTTTTAAAGAATGAAAATCACATGTTTTTTGTGCAGAATAACATGTCACAGAGTCATATGTGAGGATTTTAAACATGAACAATGAGGCAGGTGTTGGGGTAAATCCTTGCATCTGATTGGTTATCCCGGCTTGGATCAGATGACCACTCGAGAACTGATCTTAAAAGTTTACTCTATTACTATATTTCCTATAAGTCAAAAGTGTGTAATTCTTCATTTTCAGCAGATAAAGACATATTCTTAAGGTAGATTTTTAAACTACTTATCCTATTAAGAAAATAAATACATAAATAATCACAGGTTTAGTAGCTTTAGAAGCTGTTACGATATCTCACCAGTATTTTTTTCTGGGAATCTTAGGAGCTTTAGCAGCCTCAGTTGGAAGTTTACATTTGTGGTAGTACTTATAAAAGTCAGGACCGACTCTGGTAACCGCACCCAACCTGCGTTTATTTCGACTGTGAGTGGAAACCGCAGCATCTGGAGAAACACACAAAAACAGAGGGAGAAGATGCAACACGCAGTCCACAGAAGAAGAAGAAGAAAAAAAAAAAAAGACCTCAGCTGGCCGTCAGATTCGAACTCGGGACCTGTTTACTGGAGCTCGGCGGTTAGATCTATTCTCAAGTTGTGTATACACATGAAAAGGAACTCCCAGACTCAGCACCTCTTTCACTTGCCAGCAGCGTTTGCGACTCTGACCATAACTTTCTCCGCACACAGCTTGACTCCGCTCTCAGATAACATCCCCCTTTTATCTCTGTGCTGCACACACCTGCATGCATACACACACATGCACACATTTAAAACTTGTGATAATGCAAAACCTGGTAATTGCCAATAATACTGTCCTCATCAGGTGGTTAATTACCATGAATTTGGTTGCTGTTTGTCTCTAGCAAACATGCACACATAAACACTCACACAAAATGCTTTGACAAGTGGAAAAGGGCTGGGGGTACTTATTGCTCCCAGACACCCCTGTGTTTACTAATGAGCCAGACAGATAGCTCACCTGCATCGCTGTAATCATTCCATACACTTAAAATAGGTCTGAAAGTTCAGAAAAGGTGACACCCGTAGGATCTAAGAGGAGGCGGGTGGTGCTCCTGGTCTAAATTACACCATCTACGTTGAGTATAACAGCCGTGGATGCGTTTCAGAGTTGTCGACAGTTATTTATTTAGCAGAGTGAAGTGCATCTTTTCCGAATCATCCACATACAAATTATGTCAGAAGAATTTAAAAACAAAACCAGATGTTCACCCTCACTCTCCGCCACACTTATATCTCGTCAGCGTGGCTGCACCTATCCCCGTTTCCTTTCCGTATTCGGCATACAGTACTGTATATCTATACACCTGAGACCCTTTTGTTTCACACCGTCAAACCTTTGTTCCTTTTGTGTTTGACTTCCGCTATGCTGTAAGCTTCAATAGATGAGACTGTTCAGCTGTTCGTCACTGAGAAGTGTCTTTGTGATGACACCCACACAAAAGAACAGGATTGTCATTTCTTAGCTTGGAATTAAAGGATTGGTTTTGACTTATTAGAAGTTGGGTCTTATTTTTGTAGTTTTGGCCTGTAAAAAAAAGTCTGGGAGCACAAAAGTATCACTACAGCAAAGTCCAATAAGGCAGGAGATAGGAGCAGTCAAGCTAACATGTAGCTAGGTTATAAGAAAAGCTAGTATTATTATTTGGTTTATTTTGTAGTTAAATTCACATTAATTCCATATTGCGCAAGAAAAATACACTATAAAAATACACTATACAACTACAGCAAGTATGGTAGGTCAAAGATGTTTACAACTGACATTTTAGATGTTAATTTTACAATTAGCCACAAGAGGCTTTATGCTAACAAACGCTAAAACAAAGTGTAACAGTGAAACAAGCAGGGAAACATCATGAAGTCAGCAAACTGACCGAGTAATCTTGGTTATACAGCGATATCTATCCAAAGTTTGCTAAGATTAGCTAACATTAGCCACCATAAGCTAGTGGTCATAGCAGACCAAGTGAGACTGTAGCAGCAAAATTCCTGAGTGTATTGAACTGAACAAGTGCATTTTATTCCTTATGAATTCCACTTTGGATTCAGAAGAGTGAGATTATTTTATCTTTTAAAAGGTTACATAGTTTTATATTAATACATACTGAGACTGTTTGTGTTTACTGTCCAGTCAGACTTCCTTACAATGACGCATTCTCTTATCTCAGCGCTTAACCTGCTGAGTACAATCATATTACTGATAGAATAATGGACAAAAATACAAAAAAATGGGACCCATGTTGTAATAAATCAAAGTGATTGTTTAAGCAATACTGGCTGTGCAAAAGTGCTGCCAAATTCCCTTCACAGTCAGATAACCAGTAATGGTTTTGGGTCAGGGACTGTCAGTGTCACTGGACCAGTCTGTTCAGTTAAATGGTTTATTCATGGCAAATTCAATTGCAGGCATGCAGAGGGTCTTGTAAACAGCTTAACCCGATTCAAACTTTACCCAGAGTTTGACCAGCATCTGACTGGAAAACGCTGCCACTTGATGTTTTCTCTGCTCTGACCAAAGCCAGTCCACCAGCACTCCTTCCTTCCTTTCTCCTCCTTTCACTCTCTTCTTAGATCTCTGCGTTCCCGCTTTCCCACACTCCGGGATCCTCTCTTCTTTTCTTTATCTCTCACTCTCTGCCTTCTTTCTTTTCCCTCTTTATTGCTGGAGGGCACGGGCTCCTCCAGTGATTAAGCCGTCTGGAGGACTGTCTGTCTGTCTGTCTTTTTCTCTCTCTGTTTTTTTTTTTCTTAACCGAGGAGAAGAAGAATACAACTGTCGGTGATACACTTCCTCAGTCTCTTCATCGCTGCGCTGATGTGACAGCTTTGACGGCTGGCAAAAGCGAGGTGCTATTTCACATGCGCAACAATATTACCAGTTTAACTTGCAGAGGTGAATTATCACCTTGTCACCCAAAAGTGCAAATAGTGTAGTTTTCAAAGAGCAATTAAGTGTAATAGCTGCTGTCAAGCCCTAAGGATGGTACCTGTTGCTCTCTCTCTCTCTCTTTCTCTCCTTCTCTGTCTCTCTTGTCTCCTCGGCAGATGTGATAAGTCTAAAAATATTTTCCTCTCGCTAATTCCCTCGATATCAACCGCTGTGCCTGCTGAAAGGCCCTTTTTTTATAAAGGCTTCATATTCTTCCCTCACTCTTTTTCTCTTTCTCTCACGCCGTCTTCGCTAATACCTCCAATGATATTGGCCACATCACGTTTCCTGGAAGTGCTGCACGGTGAATGAAGGGGCAGTATCGAGTTGCCCACCCCCCCACCCCCCACTACCTCCCCCGAAAAGGGAAACGGAGACGAACGCTGGATGATAGCAAAGTTACACGACAATTATTCTATTCATTATTTTAGAAACAGGATGGGGAAAACAGGAGGGGAGACAGCGTGGGAGCCTGGGAGGTTACAGGGAGCTGGAGATCACATTCATACAGTATATATATATATATATATATATATATATGAGTGTGTGTGTGTGTGTGTGTGTTCACGTGCAAATCAAGTGCTTTTATGTATATATGAAAGACTGCATACCACCGCGTGCACGCTCATCGTTGCGTTAGTCTGCATTGCATTCGATATGGTAAAAAAAACATGAAACAATGGGTTATAAATTGGCCTTCCAACCCGATATATTTGACATGATCTCTGCTTCCCATCTCGTTAGTCTGCTGTTTGTTTCTTTTCTTCCCTGACTCCTGTAGACTTTGTTCAGTTTGAGTTGCTCCTCTTAAGAATGCAACGTTCCCCTTCCCCAGGCGCCCCGGAGATGTGAGGAGGACGCCTCAGAGGAGTTGTACTCATAAAGCTCCTCATCCTCCGAGGGAGAGACAGCAGAGAGATGCACACAGAAAGAGAGAGAGAGGGAGAGAGAGAGCAGTACCGCCAGGCACAGACACACAGGCATAATAACTACACTTACACAGCTAGTCGACACATACTGTAATGAGACAATGCCGCCGCAACTTCAAGGAAAAAACACAGATATATAAAAAAAAACACAACAGAGAGCAAAGCAGAAAGAAGGAGAAAGAGAGAGGGTGGGAAACAGGGGGGCTGGTGGAGAGGTGGAGGTGGAGGGGTGTAAAAAAAGAAAAGAAGAAACTATGTCAACTTTTATTTCCTCTGTTATTCCACATCAATGGAGGCGTGCCGTGATACTAATAAAAACAAAAAAAAACATACACAGGTATACACACACATAGGCAGCGAGCCGTGTTTGAAAAAGCTCAGTGGCAATTAAAGACAAATAACTTTGCATTATTTTCCCGTTAGTGGAGGATGATACCAACCACTCGCTAAAAACATGTTTGATTTAAACATCAAAAAAAAAAAAAAAAAAAAAAAAACTGAAAAGGGAAAAAAAAAGCTGCAGAGAAACAAATAAATAAAAAGAGTCAAATCAACAAAGTTGCGCTCGGAGAAAAGAGTGAAGAGAGAGGGAGGGGGAGCGAGAGAGAATACAAACCGCAGGGGGAATAAGAATAAGAATAGCGAGCGTCGAGACAAATAAGCCAGCAACATTATAACATTAGCAGTTAGAAAATACACTTAATTCCTCGGCAGAGATGGATATAAACTGCATTGTTGCGTTGCAAATCCCAGCAACCGGATTTAAACTACTGCATTGTTTTATTAGGGAAATATGGGGGTGGAGGAACACTGCTTGTTCTAATTACAGTGATTTAATCAGGATTAGAGAGGTTACCTGGATGAAGCTAGGGGGCATCCATGGGCAAGGGCACATGCGTTTTTTTAGACAGGCTGTTTTACATGCAGTGGGATATTTCACAGAGACCCGGTCCTTATCGAGACTCATCTGCGACAATGACTTCAGCTCCCTAAAAACAATGACTTTCTTTTGCTCGAGCGTGAGTAAACACTGGCCTATTGTTCCGCGTCTCTCTTTCCCCTCCTCTCTCTGTCTTTATTTCTTTCTTTTCATTCTCTCGCTCCCTTTTTTTTTTCTCCCCCCCCCCGCCTCTACTCCCACCCTCCTCCTGCCTAGTTAAACAGCAGGCAGAGGGAATCCATTTTAATCTGATTAATAACTTAGTTGATCACATATAACCTAATTTTCATTCAGTGCCGCCCTTGTCTGCCCGGCCACATCCACGCTGACCTTTGGAGTCGCCACAGTCACAATAAAGCACAATAAGCACCATTGTGCTGTCAAAAAAAGCTGAAGATGTTTTACATCATTACCAAAATTTAATGTCTCCATCTTTTTTAAATGGGATGCTTTCTACTAAAAGGCCAGGCCTGCAATTGAGTGTGTATTGTGGGGTGGTTTGGGACGGGGGGGGACGGGGGGTCATTACAGAGCGGGACTCGAGTTTCCTGGGTCGCAGGGATGGGAACAACTTTTCTCATGAATTCACAGTAATATGAATCGTCCTTTTAAAACAGATATGGTTACATATTAGTTTTGAAAGGTACAGTAACTGGCTCAGCGTTAAGCTGCCCTCCAACACTGGGGCTCTTTGTTCCCGGCCGCAGCTAATAACTGGCCCCTGATCCTCATCTCTTACTGGTTGTGGAAGAACACTCTCAACTTTTTTTTCTTCTACTTCTTCTTCTTCTTTTTTTTCACCCCCCCCCCCCCCCCCCTTTCTGAATGTATCTTTGATTACACCGTTATATGAGCTTTCATTTTGTCATTTCAATTTCACCCGATGTGTTTAGCGCTGAGAGATTTGTATTCAGGATTGGCAATTATGATTAGAATGCCACAAAGTAAGCCTTGTGAGTTTTTTTTTGCAATGACAAGTAAAAAGAGAGAGGGGAGGAGGGGGAAAAAAATCCTTCCTCCCTTTCTCTCCTCCTTTCTCTCTCCCTCTCTCTCTCTCTCTTACACACACACACACACATACACACACAGGAAATATGAATCAAATATTCATGAAGTGGGCTGAGGTTCTCATACACCCATATGCTTCCTCATTCAAGCAGCTTGCAGTGGACAGAGGCATCCATCCAGCCTGTATGACACAGTCGAGTGTGACAGAGAGCATGACAACATCCCTCCGCCACCTATCACCGCCGCCGCCGCCGCCATCACGATAATCATCAAATAGGTCATAGCAAACATGGGCTCCTCTCCTCCTCTCCTCTTTCTCTCTTTTTTTTCCCTTTGTCCTTGTTGCCCTCCGCTGTACCCCGCGACTTCCTCTTTCGTTTAATAATCTGTTGTGAGAGGGATGAGTCCTCCGAGCTCCGTGATTCACTGGCCAGGAATCCTTGTAAAATCAGGGCTCCGTGCATTTGCCAGTTTCCAGAAATTGTAAGAACTTTATGGTTTATAGTTTTTTATTAGGCCTCGGCTGGAAAGAAAAGGGTGCTGCGAGAGGGAGAGAGAGAGGGGAGGGTACGATGGAGGGGAGGAGGGGGTGAGGAGGGATTAAAACTGGAGGGATTAGCACCATACTTTAAGATAAATCTTTTTTAATGTGAAACCTCATCCCCGCTCATTCTGGGGTAACCGCTCTTATTAACTGCTTTTCTATCACTCCCTTTTATGCGGCCTATTTTTTCGCCGAGCAACTTTAAGTACAGGCTTTTGGACACGGCCGCGCGCCGCTAACTCTGCCAGTTACACAAACAACGTCCCTTTTTAAGCTTTTAAACACAGAACAATGGCAAAGCACATAGCTGCGCACATTAATGCTTTTGTATATGGGAGGGGAGGAGAGAAAAAAAAAAGAAAGGGGAAAAAAAGCAGGAAAGCAGAGGAGAAGAAAAGAGATAAGCAGAGCTTGGCTGCGCTGCCCCTCCATCCCTCCATCTCTCTCTTTTTCTCTGTTTTCTCTTTCTCCCCTCACTCTATCTCTCTGTGAGGAAAAGAAAAAAAAACATCTCTCTTTCCATCATCAAATCCAGGCTGATCTGTATGCGTCGGGGGCTAAACAGACAAACATCATATTCTCAGTCTCCAGACTCTAATTGACAAAACAAGGATTGGTCACACTTTTAAGAAGCGTTCCATAATGGATTTCCATGTTTGTGCCTCTTTTAACTGGCAGCGCGAATGGAAGGCATAAATGTTGTCTTTATTACTGAAAACAACAGCCCTCTCTCTTTCTGTCTGCCTCTATCTCCCTCTGCGGCATTTTTTAGGTGGAAAAAACAGTCAGGCAACAAGTACTTTGGACAGAGGCATGACCGGAAAATTGCATGATTTTTACAATTTGACATAATGCTTTATATCCTTAAATAATAATATTTAGACTTTTCTACAGCATAACTACAGGACTGGGTAAAATATGGCAATGTGACTGTCAACACTGAAGTTGTTTGCGGGCCTGAAGAATAGCAATAGGAGGGGAGGGGCGTTTGTTTTAAGTACATGCAGGAAGGAGAGCAGATGATGACTGGAGGAAGAGAGGGGGGGGAGACACCCACATGAGTAAAAGCAAATAAGTATGTCACTGTTCACAGGGTTTAACAGTTCAGCAGCACTGAGTTTGATTGACCAGAAAATGACCTGATGGAATCACATCACTAATACACCATTTATCAGAAAGATAAACTGTCATTTTATCACTAACCGATTCAAATCTCACTTGAAGAAAAAGTTCTTACTTTGGACAAACTTTTCACTGACTTTTGGTGTTTAAATCCAGTGTTTGTATGTGTTATATGTAGCAGTTCGGTTTGGGTTAGCTACTTTAGGTACGTTAGCTATGTTAGCTCCTAATAGACCTAATTTGACTGCAATTTCCTAGAAGATTCTCACTGCTTTCATGTTTGGTAATCCTCTCAGAAAGATGCTTGAGATCCTAAAAATCCCACTCTGGACCAGGTACCACCCCCTCCGAAAAAACATACACAGAGAAACAAAACAGCGCCTTCTCAGACAAGCTAGCAGCTAGCCATTTCTTCCCGGTGAACCGCTCCACATTAAATCCATGCTTATTTTAGTATGTGGTTTGGTTTATAACAATGTTCCACATCTGGTGGGCACCGAGGCATTAAATTCCACACTTCTTTTCAAAAGGCAGAGTTTCAAATTTGTGTTCTAGCAACTGCTAACCGCTAAATACAAGCAAATAATGACCATTTACTAAGTAGAATTAGCCAAAGAAATAGCAGCAGGGCATCAAATGTATAGACTTTGCATTGTGCATTGTTGTATTATAGTATTCAAAGCATTTGATGCTGTGAGAGCAGACCTACCCCCACATAGGCTAGTTAAAAACACCCTTTAAAACTATTGTATCAAACCACTGACCTCAAATTTTAGATTAATAATAATTAACAGCAACTGAGTATTTATGACATTCATTAATATGAAATAATATTTAATTCATTTCTAGATTACTCAGTGCTGCTAAAACCCAGCAGAGCAGGTGGGACTCCGCCAAGGCAGGGCAGAGCTTCACCTGCCCCACCTGCCCCAAATGACCCATCGCCATTGATCTCTCTCTATCTTTCTTTTTTTCTCTCTGTATAAAAGATGATATCAGTGCAACGGTCGGCATCGGTTGCAAGGTCAACACCGGCCGACACATGACAAACGATGTCAAGATGGCCGCCTCATCTGTCCTGTAGCTGTTGGGCGCGAAAGAGATGAATGCGTACATCTCTTTTCTTTGTTCTTTACTTACTATCAGTTGTGTGTGTGTGTGTGTGTGTGTGTGTGTGTGTGTGTGTGAGGGGTGGGGGCAGAGCTACTAAAACAGCCACCTGATTATCCATGGCACTGACTGGAAGTGCTTCCAGGCCCTTTTTTTCGAAAAAGAAAAAGAGGAAGTGGAAGAGGGGGAGAAATGAGAGGAGGAGGGAGGGGGGTGAACAAATGAACAAGAAGGGAATCTTTTCAAAAAATCTGCTCTTATCGTGTTTCTGTATCAGGAAGCAGACTTGGCAAGAGATGGAGATTCAGTATTATGGACAAGCTGCTCATCAGATGGGAGTTGGGTTTATTTCTGTGCCCCCCTCCCTCCCTCCCTCTTCACCCCCCGAAAAACTCCCCTCTATCCACCCTACCCCTCCCCTCCTTTCCCCTCCTTCCCTCCCATCCTCTGCCACCCCTCTCATTTGCTTCCCGTCCAAGACGCGTCTCATTTTGTCTGACTGGACAGCCACATCAGAAATGCCCAAAAAGAACTTGGCGTCCTCGTGTGTGGACAGAACACAACTTTTCATTTAAATAATTTGATTGATTTTCTCACTGTTTATTGTTTTTTTGCCCCCCCTCTCTTTTCTCCAATTTTCCCTTCATCTTATTCTTTCTTTTTTCTCTTTTTTTCTTTTTTTCCCTCCAGCCTCATTATCTGCAGTATGGAGCTCAGGGTAAAACATGCGTTCCCACACACACACACACACACACACACACACACACACACACACACACACACACACACACACACACACACACACACAGAGGTAAACTCAATCTCGGCAGTGACGGCCACTTTTGACAAAACACTAAGTGCATTTCTTAATTATCTGACTTCTCTCTAATACTGTTGTCATCTCACAGACAATCCCTCTCCACGCTCTCTGATGTTGTTATTATGTTCTCATTTGGATGCTGGCTCTCCGCAGGTAGTCATCCCCCCGCCACCCCTCGTCATATCCCCTCCCCCCTCCTCCTCCTCCTCTCCTTCTTCCGCACACACACACACACTCCTCACTCACTGGTCCTGTGATGAACTTGCTTGATCTTATGTAGTGTAAAAAATGTATAAAGGATGGAAACAATAAGATGCAAAATGACCAAAATTCCTCTTTAATTTTGTGTTAAAATGGATCTTTTGTAAAACCACACACACACACATACACACATACACACACACACACACACAGCTCTGATGACCACTGGAAGCAGTCAATAGGCTGCAGGGTTTGATGTTGATTAGCAGACTGTAGAGCAGATAGAGAAAGAGAAGGATGAAGAAGATGAGCGCAGGGGGGTCCTTCTCCTCCGTCGCTAATGAATCCATCCCGTGATCAACACCATCCGTCCGTCACCAAACACCCACCACCACCACCACCACCACCCTCCTTTCCTCCTTCCTCCTCTTTCCTCCTCTTCCTCCTCCTCATCTGACAAAAAAACTGAAAAAAAGCTTGCCTTGTTCATTTAGAAAACAAATATTCAGCAACTTTATCAGAAGTGAGGCAGCAGGCGCAACTTTTTTTTTTCTTTTTTGTACATTCTTTCTTTTTACTCTTTGCTTCTTTTTTTTACCCCCCCTTTCTCTGTCTTTGTGAAAGAGTGCCGTCAGCTTACCTGAACTTTTTAGAAGAACGCGTCTCTTTCTTCCTGGCTGCTAATTTGAGCACAATGAGCTACTTTTTTTTCTCTTTTTTTTTGGGAGGGGGGGGGTGCTGTCTGTTCATTTCCATGAAGTTTGCAAAGAAAATGCAGGAAGATACTTTAATTCCACACAATTTCACTCCTTTTTCTTTCATTTTTAAAACGATGTGTTGAATATACATTACCTGGTGTGCTCTTACAGTTAGCTCACTTACACAACACAATAAAGTGAGTCAAACTAGTCTATTGGCTTTTTTTTTTAGGGGGGGGGGGGCTTGAATGCAGAGGTTGCAGTATTGGATCTTGAACCTATTGAAGCTGACGCGGTATAACAAAGCGTGCAGGGGCCAAAAGTAATGATCATATACAAATATCAATATGAGAAAGAGTGTGTGCTAAAGAAGACGTATGGCTATTGATGTTTAAATAACTGTAGCGTCAGAGAGATGGAGAGAGGGGGAAAAAATGTGAATCATATTTTCTCACTGTGTCTCGGGGAAGAAGGAAAAAAAAAAGAAAAGAAAAAAGAAAGAAAACACTTAATCGAACACACCCTGCGAGGCGCAAACGGTGGAGCCGAGGGCAAGATAAAAAAACTGCACCTCTCCGTCATTCTCTGTGTTTCCGCCTGGTGAACAAAACCACAAATAAATATATAATCAGTTAGCATTATGTCATTTTTTTGTTTTTTCTTTGTATTTTCTTTTTTTTTTATGCTGTGAGCTGCATTATCTACTCACGTTTGCCGCTCTCCCCGGGAAAAAGAGAAAGAGAAAGGGAAGTGTTTGACAGTGCAAACTACTCCGACGATAAAAACCAGTAAAAAGTTACGACTTCAAAAGTGTTTTTTTTTTTTTTTCTCCTTTCACTCCTCTGTGTGTGTGTGTGTGTCTTTTAATTTGTCTGGGCATACGCAGCTGTATTTGCATTTCAAATACTCATATTTGAAGAAGGTGGTTTAAATGCCAAGACGCGAATTGATGACAATCACCCTGACTCAAAAGCATTGGCAGGAACCCCTCTCTCCTCGCCGCTGACATTAAAACTAAACCAACGGCCGCAAAGCAAACACAATACGAATATATATTTATCTTCTTTCTTCCCTCCGTCAACCTTTCTCCTGCTCTCTCTTTCCCCTCATTATTTTAGTATCACTTTACATTTGAATATCGGTTCCCATACTCGCAGGGCAACAGTGTGTGAGCTGCCTCTAACAAACTAAAATAAGGGAATAATCAGCGGGTATCAGAATGAGGAGGGATTGATTCAGCAGCAAACAGTCACACACACACACACACACACACACACTTCCATCCACATCACTTTTTCATATTCATTCCTGTAATTTACACTAAATCCAATAGCTGTCAGTCACATGTGCACACACACACGCTCATACACACAGAAAGAAATGGAGAAAAAAAAAAGAATTAAAAAACGCTGTGAATTTACAGCATTGGGGGAAACAGCTGCTGCAACATTTACAGCAAAGACCACTCTAAAATATTAAAGATGTGTCACCACCGGCGCTCGGCCCCTGCATCTGTAACCATCTGCTTTCTATTAAAACATTACACCCAAAAAAAGCACAAGAAGCCCGCTCAGCTCAGCTCAGCGATGCTATTTCCAGCCTTTTTTTTCTCCCCCCTTTTTTCAGATGTGCTGGATGTGGGGTGGTGGTGAAGAGGGGGGGGGGGGTAGAAACTGCACTGGCACAGACAAACAACCTTTTGAGTCCTGTCAAACTCCCCTAGCTAACTGGAAACATCAAAAAAAAACAAAGTTCCTGAATACCTGCACTGCAAATCTGTGCTTACGAGCAGCTGGAGTGAAAATATTTAAAGGATAGAGACAGATAAGATACATACATACATATATATATATATATATATATATATATATATCATTGCAGAGGTCACAGGTCTTATGTGCAGCATGGAGATCACAGAATAGAGTTTTTACCACCTGTTTAGAATGAGATAAATCCTCCTGAGCAAAATCAATAATGTATCAAAGTGACGCGTGTAAGCATGTTTTAAGGGTTTTATTTTTTTCTTTCACAATTGTATTTCTATTATGATGAATTATAGCCAGAGGCCACACACACACACACACACACACACACACACACACAACCTTCCGTCTTGATTCATTTCATTACATTACTGGTCCCCGTCCATGTGTCCTTGAGCAAGACACTGCACCCTGGTCAAGTTGCCATGACTAAGAGCATCAGCTAAATGTCTCCAATGTAAAATTACAGTCCTTCCCTGATGTCCTTGGGTTACTCAGGGGTGTGGAGGCGTACAATGACTCAGACTGTTTGGGGCGATGACATCTGTCCTGTTAGAACACAGAGAAGAAAAAAAAAAGAAAAAAAGAAGAGGAGAGTGAGAGCAGGGCTTCTGAAAGCAGCGCCGCAAAAAATATTATGTTACATCCGAAACATAGGGAGAGAGAGAGAGAGAGAGGGAGAGATGGGAGGAGAGACTTATGGGCCGAGTCAAAGGTAAACAATTACAACATCATGAGTCACTTTTTTGGAGAGCGGCTAAAGGAAGATCATCTCTCCCGCTTAATAGGTAATTTCCTTTGTCTTCTGAGGATCATATCACATGTTGTTGCTTTCGACGGGGTGGTCTGAGAGAAACAGCAAATTAGAGAGAGAGAGAGAGAGAGATGGAGAGAAGAGGAGGGGAAAAAAAAGAATTACAGATTGAAACTTGGCTGGAAAACTTTCACAACAGCGTTCCTTGAGAAACATTCTGTTCAAATTAAACAAGCGCCTGTTTGTGAGGAGCTCAGTAACAGATTCAGAGGGACATTTCCCAGTTTCTGTCGTTTTTTTCCCTTTCTTGATATTTCATGCTTGCTGTCGTCTTGTCTGTGCAAAAACTAGTTGTCCTTTTTTTTTTTTAAGGGGGGGGGGCTGTCATCTCCTCTTCCTTCTTCATTTGTAGCCCTCTCGTTTTCTCCTCCTCTCTCTCTCTCTCTCTCACTCTCTCTACGTCTCTCCGTCACTCTCCCTTGTGATGTCACTATCTCGGCGTGAATCATTAGGATATCAGTGTTCAGCCAGTGACAGAAAGCGCCTGATTAACAAGCTCTCTTGTTTTCCCTCTCCTCTTTATCCTCCTCCCTTTTTTCTGAAACGAGGACTCCCGCTGCTCCCAACGACATTTCTCCTCATTCCACCCACCCTCCCTTTTCCCCTCATCATCCCTCCTTCCCTTCTCTTCTTCCCTGTCGTGGATGGCAGGGAGTCACAGGTGTGTGACAATAATTACACATACACTCAGGGAAAAAAAAAAAATAATGTCGTTTCCTCCATTTAATAAGTTTGCAGTAAAATAGGCAGCGAGACAGAGAAGAGAGAGAGAGAGAGGCAGAGAGCTTGAATCTTATCGGATACCCCAACCTCTAACTTAATCATATGGCTCTTAAGAGCAGCCTGCCACCAGCTGGGGCTCCGTAATATGCATGCAATATGTGTGTAAAACGATACGCTTTAATTTTGAGCCCACTTTAAGCAGCAACAAAATCTGTTTATATGGGAGACATTTAAAAAGAGAGGGATGGAGGGGAGGGTGAGCAGAGGATTGGGTTAACTCTTGCTCTCCGGGCTCGACAAAAGCCATCTGTCGGGTGTCAACCGGTATCACTGTACACTCTGTAATGTACAGAAAGCAGAGAACACATGGGAGGGGGGGAAGAAACTTTAATTTAAAAAAGGTACACAGTTGGCCTCACACATTATGTCTAGAGCTCACATTGTAGTTCTTCTTTAGTAGCTTTAAAACCAGAATTAAAGCTAGGTTTTGGAATTAGAAGCAACACATTACTTGACGAACTTGAAATTAGAAGCATCTAATTGAGTCTTAACTCAATAGAATTCACTCAAGGGGTTTTGCAGCTACAGCATTACTTGGCTAGTGTTAAAAAACCTTAAAGATCATACATACTCTTGCGTGATTGACATAACTGTGCCAGTTTGCCAGCTTAATTACTCTTATGTCTACCACTGTAACTCAACGTGTAGGCAAAAAGTCCACCGAACTGAATTTAATTCGTCATCGTCTTTAAAAATGTCCCTTGACACCATTTTTGCAAATTTAGGCCCAATCCACCAAGAAGACATTGTTCGTCAGTGCCTTCTACTGTTTCCTGATGTGCCAACACTTGTAGTTAAAGATGGTTAAATTAAGACAGAAAAAGTACCTGGTGTGGGTTAGGGAAAGATGGTGGTTAGGGTTGAAATAACTGCTTGGAAATGTTATGGAAAGATTGCGGTTTGGGTTAAAAAGCGAGTAAGGTAATGGTAACCTTCATACAGCTTTAAAAGACTAACCACTCAGTTAACGATTGTGGTTTTAAAAGAGGGGAGGGAAGAAAAAAAAAGTTGACAGGTGGTAGGAAACAGTGAATGAGTGGTGGTCTCCTGCGTCAGAGTTCCATGTTTTATTGACCCATCCATCCACCAACCTCTTGACTTCTGAGGATTCTGAGGTTACATGACATCATGCCCGCTTCCGCCTTTGTTTTGACAGTCCAGAGTCATCATTCACGCCGCCGCTAGGGGTCGGTGTCAGCTGGAGGTAAACACGGGTGGGTTTTTTTAAGCATTTTAACAAGCAGTTGATGTGGTTGTGGTCCTTTTTGGCGCTGGGTCTAAGTCGAGCGTTAAAAGAATTCTCCCGTTCTCGCCGCGAGGGGCCACAGCGGCTGCCGCTCGGTCCAAGTTACACTTTCAAGGTTGATAAAAATCTGCCTTTCCCACCTTGTTTGACATGTATTCTGTGTCAGCTTGTTCCAGCTGTCCTTTGAAGCCATATGATGTTTACACTGAGTGAAATATTCAAACCCAAGACTACGTCTTTTTATGGCTTTACCATTCTGCCAAAATGTAAATACTCTTGTGCGTCCCTTTATACAAATTTGAAGAAAAAGAAAAAAGAATCCTTTACATGTTTGTCATCTGGAAACTTTAACATCTATGCTGGGACGTGTGGCATATTTGTGATTTGTGATATTGGGCTGTACAAATAAAACACCCACTGGTGTGTCGGCGGGGTCAAGCAGGTTAAAAAATGATCTCCTTCTGGCTCGCATGTATTCCCGTTGATTGATCGCTCGCGTTGATTTGTGGGGGGTTTTTCGGCAGAGTAACAAATGTTAGACAGAAGCTCGCCCTGGCCCCGCTGTACTCAACGGGAAACACTTTAAACCGAGTTGATGATAGTTAATGACTGTGATGACATGGGTGGGGGGGGGGGGTTTGGGAATCTCCGGAGGGGGTTGTGGGGTGGAAGCGGGAGAGACGAACCGAGCTGCCGTTTGCTCGAGTCGCACCATGTAGTGCGCGGCCCCTTGGGGAATGACCACAGGGGTAAGAAAGCTTAGAGGGAACAAGCAAGAGCGAGAGGCATTCAAGGACATGGGAAGCAACAGAAGGCTTTCGGGGGGGAAGGAAGGAGTGGAAGGGGAGAAAAGAGGCAAAGAAGTGGAGGGGAGGGCAGTGTGTAAACTTCAAAAAGCCTCTGACGGCTGCTGCTGCCGCCAGCCCTGACCACTCTACAGATGCTCCCCCCCCCCGTTCGCTCTCTTTTGCACCCTCCTCTCCTTAACTCCCCACCACCTCATCCTCATCCTCCTCATCTTCCTCCTCCTCTCTTTTTCGCCTTGTGTTTGGTGATCCAGTGTGCAAGAGGAGCGAGGGGGCTATCAAAGCCACCGCTGTCTGTTACAGACTTCAAAACCCGGGGCCCCCGTCCGTCCGTCAGCCCCAATCATCATATCTGCGAGGGCCCCAGTGGAAAGCCTCGTACACTGGAGGAGAAATATTTGATCTGTCCTCTTTGCAAGGATCAACAGTCACACAAACGACAGGAGCACCCCGCCGATTGCAATAAGAGGAGGAGGAGGAGGAGGAGGGGGGGGGGGGGGGGGGGGTAGAGGAAGTGGGAGGACTGGAGGAGGGTGCCCGCAGGGGGGGAAGCAAGGGAAGGGAAGTGAGGATGGGTGTCATGAGGGAGCAAAGTGATAAAACTAAAGGAAATGCACCCCTGATTGACTTCATATAGTCAAGTTCTCCACCTTTTAAAGCCCCCCACTGTGAATGCTTTCATATTTTATATTTGTGTACTTTCATATTTCTATCTGAGCAAGCATGTGAGACAAGTGACATATTGGGACAGAGACTTTATGAATCGCTAAGGGGATGAAATGTGGGCTGCTTTCATTTTTAATCATAAGTACAATTTATTATCTTTAGTTTCCGTCATTTGTAAATGGTTTTCTTCATTACCTTTTTAAAATGTATGCATTCGCAGTAATGGAAACAATATATAACCAGCAAAATGATACTGGAGAGAAAACCTACATGATATTATTAAAGCACTTTTTTGTATTAGTTTGGAGTGCTGATATAACATACTGAGCACCAACAGTAACATTCCCACATAGCAAAGTTTATATGATTAAAAATCATTTTAAAGTAATATTCATATATTCAATACTCTGCAAGGATCTTTCTTTTTTTTTCACCTTTTTAAAACCTGCAAACCCAAACTTTACTTTTTATAAAGTAAGAAGAATTGGACTTGACCCTTAGCATTTAGAAATTTATATTTTATTTTCACAATTTTCTTAGATCTTGTAGATTAAGCCATGAATAAAAATGTAAAAAGTCAGCAAATTAAACCATAATGATAATAAATGTTTAGTCATAGTAGGAGCTATGTTAAGTTGGGGTATCAAAGAAAATCACAGTATTAATACCTTACTGACTGCAGAGTGTTTAGTCCTTAATGCTGCGGTTTACTCGGCTTTTTATTTGTCTGTACATCATAACGTATTAGTGCTCAGAATAAACTAATAAGCCTGTATCTATCCATGTGTCTATCAATCTATTTAGCCATCTATCTGTCTATCTTACTGTCATATGACACAGTTATTTATAGACATCACCGTGTGTGTCTCCAGGAGACGGCTGGTATAGTTAGCTCTTAAATCCTGTATGTGAGATCAGACTACATAATTACCTATCACATTAAGCCCTTTATGTCCACCAGACTTAGGCCTCTCTCTCTCTCTCTCTGCCTCTGCCTGTCTCTCTCTCTCACTCTCTCTCTCCCACACACACACACTCTCACACACACACAGCAGCAGCAGTGGAGCAGCTGGTAGCATTATTGACACACAGTGTGCCTGGGGGGGGAGGAGGCAGAGAGAACGAGAGAGAAAATCAAATGGGGGAAGACGAAGATGTGATTGGAAGGAGAGTCTATGTGAGTGTAGATGAGTAACTTCAAAGCATTTTTGTTGTTTAATTGACCCACACACACATAATATAAAAACAACTTCCTAAACACACACCACATACACACACACACACACACACACACACACACACACACACACACACACACACCAGTCCCTTTGGCGTGAATCTATTCAGACAGACTGCTATCAGTGATGCAGGCATGTCACTCATCACCCCATCGCTTCCAACAGAAGAATCAGCAGGACATCGTGTCAGGCTTCGTGGAACACATACACACACACACACACACACACACATACACACATACATGCACCAGCAGACATGCATGCATGTGCCAAGCTGCAAGTCCAGGGTTCATAAGGTTGAATGTTTCCAGAGCTAATCAGTGTACGTCTTATGTCTTAGTACGGTACGCACTGTGATAGAAGATTGTACCAGAGTGGACACAGCTAATCTGACAGTCTGCGTGTGTGTGTGTACCTGTCTGTCTCTTATTGTAAAGTGAAGCTACACAGTAGTTTTAAAACAACAAAGTGAATCCATCTGCTCATTCTATTTGGTGTAGATTGTTTCCATTGTTAATGCTCATCGTGTGCTCAGTTTGCACATCTATGAATATATCATGTTTTACTAGAAGCAAATTTTGGCATTAAAATTTCCCCCTTAAGTTCAATATAAAAAATGCATGTCCATATGAATATCGCAACAACTGTTATGCTTTTTTTATTGTGAATGCGCAGCGTTAATTATGCATTTAAAATTCAAAAACTGCCACAATGAAAACAGTCGTGGAATTCAGGAATTTGTAAGGCCTGTTTTTTTTGGGGGGAAGCTTTGATAATTTCCCTCAGACTGGTTGTCATGTCGGGTGTGTAATCAGTGCTGTGAGGGTCGGGGTGATGTTAAAGGGGTTGAGGAAGAGGATGTTTTAGTAACCCGGCTCAACTGTGGGGAATGCAAAGAAAAAAAGAAAAAGACAAAAGGAAAGAAATGCGTGTTCATTTTGACAAGTACAGACAAGTCCAACTGAGTATTACAGTCTCTGGGGAAATGGGTAAAGATAGCAGGTGATGTGCACTGCGTGTGTGTTTGCATGCATGTACATGGGAATGTGTGTGTCACTGTCATAGCTTTCAACAGCAATAAACAAATGAATTATTTTCCTCTTGAAACGGAGAAATTTGGGGTGTCACTTTGTTTGTGTATGTGTTTTTTTGTTACCTGTGTGTGTGTGTGTGTGGTAACAGATGTCCACCCAGTGGCTGCTGGGATGGCACTTCACATTCTACATGTGTTAAGTGACAGTGATGGACAGCAGGTAGTCCTTTTAATAATTCAATATATTTTAATCCTCTCTCCCCCTTCTCTCTCTCTCTCTCACCATATCTGTCTCTCTGTCAGAAGCCAAATAACACCGCTGACAAAGATATGATTACACAAATTGGTATCAAAAAATAGAATTTGATGCACAGCAAATGTGAAAACACTGGCACATTATGGGTTTTTTTTTTTTTCCTTTTTTTCCCCCTCCTCGTGCTTTGATAAATTCCATACTGATAATAGATCTAACAAATAAAGCACACAAGGATTCAACACATCAAGAAAATACAGTTTTGGAGCATATTTTCTGGCCTCCTCGCCTGCATTGTAAACATTTTAGAAAAGACCAATCAAAAGATGAAAAAAAGGCAGTAGCAGAGAGAATGAGCCAGATCCAGCCAGTCAACCAGTCAGTCAGTCAGCCAGTCAGAGACATAGACATTTCCCCAACACCAGGATGCGGGTAAGTGAGCCTCAACTGACCAGAAATGATTTGCCTCTGTCTGTTAGACACGTAATGGAGTCATTTAACTAGTCAAATTAGGAGCCGGCGAGATGCCGCATGCTTCATTACTGGGTTCCAATGGGCACCGCTCTACATTTACGTCAGAAATGATTTCAGGGCAAATTAATGTTTTTATTGTCTTGTGAAAAAAAAAAAAAAAAGTAAAATAAAATATACACAACACATGCACAGGATGACTCTTCCACCCGCATGTCCACATTCTCTTGCACAAATGGCTCGAAGCACAAAATGCAATACGACAACACACAGGTTGTTTGCACACACGCACGCACGCACGCACACACACACAGACAGACACAGACACGAGTCCCCATGCTCTGTCTGTCACACCAGTGCTTATTTGCAGGATCCACACACACACACACACACATCTGAGAGTCACACATCTAAAAGATCAGCACCATCTAGAGGTCAGAATCACACACTGTGGCTGCCTCAGTAACACTGAATATTAAAGCTCTTATTTTTTCCTCCTGCTTTAGAGAAGCATTAAGAAATGTTCCCCCGCAGCATGGTTTGTTATACACCGAATGATTGTTTCCTTAAAGCCATTTATTGAGAAAGAGAGCATTTGTGGCCACAAGTGTGCAGCCTGTGGATTATGTGTAGGGCTTAACATTTGTTGAACAATCGCCACATTTTCTTTCCTCTTTTTTTTTTTTTTTTGTTATTGGAAAGGACACATTCAAAAAGGAGCAGAAGGAGAGGGGGTAAAAAGGGAGCGTTTAAAACAAATTTCAGCAGCAGAGAGGCGGATAGTTAGCAGTGCTGATGATGTGAGTGACAGCTATTTAGCCTGGCTTGATCCAGCACTCCCTCCCCTGACCTCTAAATCAGAACCAGGTGATGACGGAAATAGGAAATAGAATATATCCACTGGGGAGAGATCAAAGCCTGAGTGTGTGTGTGTGTGGGAGAGGAAGGGTGAAAGGGGGGGCGGGGGGGGGGGGGGGGGGGGGGTATACATGTAGATCTGCTCCATGTCGACAGGGAGGTCTGACAACTGGGATTATTGATGAGAGGCAGAACCCTGTTAGACTCAGAGCAGAGCACAGACCTCTGGGATTTGGAGTCCTTGCAGTGTTTACACGTCCGGCACTCTCGCAGGCCACTGGTGCTTAATCAGCTCTAAGCCAAAACCAGAATTTGAACCGGCAACCTCATTTTCTCAGCCCCTGAACTTTACTGGAATATCAGTGTCGGAGCGCAGGTTTTGGCAGAATTGCTTTAAATGGTCAGAATAAGACCAGGTTCACTCGGTGCTCTTTCCTGTGGCAGTAACTCAGGCTTCCCGCAGCTGCTTGTATTTATGTTATCATAGATTACAGCTGCATTGTTTGGAGTTGACTGACAGCCAGTGATATTTATGCTTATGCGCGAGTGTGTATTTGGATTCCTTTGTTTCTGACGAGGAACACACACACACACACACACACATATACACACATGCATCGGTGTAATCATGCTGCACACATATCCAGCTGTACAGACGCGCACACACACACACACACACACACACACTCCCTGTCAGTTGCTGTTGTTCTTGACATTCTGTCGATAACGTTGTGTCCAAAAGCTGGCTGCGTTTGATGCGGCTCTCCACTGACGCAGGCCGGCACTCTTTGATGCGCACACACAGACACTTTGTTCTAAGACCTGTGCAGCCATCTCTCCCTCTCTCTCCCTCTCTCTCCCTCTCTCTCTCTCTCTGTCTCTATCCATCTTACTCGTCGGGGCCTCTCTCAGACTTCGTTGCTGTCCCTCTGAGATAACCGGCCCGCCCGGCCAAACGGACAGATAGGTTTCATACACAGCCAGAGAAAAGCTTGTCGACATGGTCTGAAACACAAATGTGGTTCTAGAAGAAAGTAAAAAGGTAGTCATGAAAGATTTGAAAGTTATTACACTGCTATGAAAAGAATTAAGGGAATACAGCAGAATGTACTGTGAAATACTACTTCTACTAATTCTAATAAATACTACTGTGAAAAGCAACTAGTAAAGCTGTATTGTAAGATTTTGGACATTTACTGACAGATCTAGTGTTGCACATTTTCACATCTATAAAAGTCTATCAAATATATTAACATCTGAAAGTAAAAATATCTAATTATGATATATCAGCTGATATTTGCTTCATTTAAAAACATTTCTTGATAAGGATCCCTTAAATTTGGCTATTAAAGAATTGTGACCAAGATATTTACTAATGGGAGCATTTTTAAAGCTGAAGAAAAAAACTTTGAAATGCTGACACTGTTTCTAAATGACCTTAAATCAACACATCATCATAATTAAATGACAGTATAGACAGTATAGTTTAAATTCATTTGGAACAAAATTACTTATACATTTACTCCATTTAGCAGCCATAGTAATGCACTCCAGTGACCCATAGGAGCATTCCAAAATTGTTACAAATCACTGTTAAAAAATAATGATGTTATATGATGTGGCAACACTGTGGTTAAGGTCTGCTTAGATTCAGGCACAGAAACCACTTGGTTAGGGTTGTTGGAAAAGATCATGGTTTAGATTAAAATGACCATTTGAAACGTGATTTATAACAGTCAACACCATAATATTACTTAAAAAAAATAAATAAAAGTCCCCAACACATATTTGTGGTTTTGAAGCAGAAAGTGAATGATGGTCTCCTGCAGCTAAGTCCACTTTTTACCTCCTGCCTGATTTTTAGACCCATACTGTCATTTTTCCTGTGAGGATGGACTGCCTTTCAACATATGTGTCACCTGGGTGCTGCAGTCTCTCTTTCTGATCATACAACATACATGTTGATCCTGCTAATGTGATATACAGGTGCAGGTGCATGTAAGATACGCCTGTTAAGAAACACCTATTTGTCTCCATACCTGTTTCATTTATTTGAAGGCAGAGACGCACCGATTGATTTCTCCATCCGTCTTTGGTCAAACAGGCCCAGTCTTTCACTCTCCCTCTCTCTCTCTCTCTTGCCTCTCCCCCTCCTTTCTTACCAGACAAACAGGCATTTTATTATAGACACAGGCCCCTGATGCTGAGATATTGTTTTTGACTCTTTCTGTTATGTATTGATCAGCGGCTCACCTGTTTATCTGCACAGGATGGACACTTATAGATGAATACATGCACACACTTGTGAGCACAGAGGCACATACACTCATGGCCTTTTATTTGGGGTGTATGTGTGTGTCTGGCTGAGGGTTTTTATTTTGGGGGGGGGGCATTCAAACATCGATGTCTGACTGTAGATTCCCTGTCATCTTATTATTACCACATGGAGGCATCGCGTTGTTGTTGCATGTTTTTGTGCGTAGTTGAACTACTGAGGCAACGACTCCATCGCTAATTATAGCTTTCCACTCGAGCGGCGACATAGAGACACGAGGCCCTTGTGTTAACTTCTCTACAAGTCAACAGTGTTGTGCTTTTCAGATTTACGCATTACTGCCATTGTGATCAAGCTTGTCATTTTGTAGTGTTTCACGTACTTGTAAGTAAAGTCTGGACGGTCCTGTGCATTTTTGAGAGCAGGTGTTTATAGAGGAGGAGGAGGTGATTCTTGGACACAGGGACGTCATAGTAAAAAAGGCAACAGTTGTCTTTATATATTGTTCAAATGAATTTTATACCTTTACTTTTGATACTTTTAAGTACTCTTTGTTCATATTGTTGCTGTTCATGGAGGAATTTCTTACGTCTACTGATGGGTTTATGTAGTGCTTTTACAATTGAAATGAAAAGTAATAAGTGATAAAACATTCTTAAATAAATATAAAGTAAAAAGCACAACCCTTTCATGTTAAATCTACTGGAGTAGAAGTATAAAGTAGGCTGAAATAGAAGTAAAGCACTAGTATCTCATACATCTTAACGTTGTTGCTTTCTGTCACAATGACTATACCTCTTCTTCCTCCTTGGCCTTATTTCTTGCTTTTTACATTATCTGCATGTCAGAAACTCTGAAATCTCATTTTGAACTGGAGGGGAGCTCCCTTTTCAGCTATTATGTGTTCTAAAGGAATCTCTTTTTGTGCCATAAAGCATTATGGCACACAATGTAACATCCAGTGTAGATGCCAGTAGAAGCTGCCAGTCTTCTTTCTTAATCGTTTGTGGTTAATACACTAATACCTACAAATGACGCCGGTAATGATTTATTGATGTTACAATTCTACATGCATTACATTTACCAATCAGAGGTATGTTGTAGTTATCTCCAGTCAGTATAGAATCACAACCCTAACCAAAGAACCTTTTGAAGAGACTTCTTTTCTCTGGGAGTAGCGGTGGCTGAATAGCACGGTTGAGTCCGAGAGCACCGATCGAGTCCTGGCTCGGTTGCGCGCTCTGTCCAGAAGGCAACTCGGCAGGACGTTAGCGGGCTCGGCATTCTGGGATAGCTGCCCGGGGGTCCCGGATGACCTCAAGAGTTAAAAGCAAACAGCGGGAGAGATAGACGAAGGCATGGAGGAAGCATGGAAACTGGCGGAGCGAGACAGAGAAAGGAGGGATGGAGGTATGTGGATGAAGGCGGACATGTAGATGTAGGGTTGGAGGAGGTTTTATTTTCAAGAGAGAAAGGAAGAAAGAAAGAAAATGTACACTGAGATGACACAAGACGGAATGGAAAGATCCGCAGGAGACAAACAGAGAGAGAAGAGGAAGACACGCTTTAATAAGCAAAAGCATGTGGACGCCCCTGTCTGTCAGTCCTTTGTGTTTCCATGTCCTCGTTCCAATGAAGGGCCGTCGTAACGCCGCAGCAGAAAGTCATCATTTAGACTTTGCTGCCAACTTTTGCGGTAGTCTGTTTCCTGCCTCGACACGACAATGCTCGTGTGCACAAAGCGAGGTCAGTGTGAGGTCAGTAGAGAAATGTATTCCCAGTGTAGGGTGGAACAGAGCTTTTTGGGATGAAGGAACTCTCACTTGCCAGCCAGGAATTAAGCGTGGAGTATGCGTGCAAAGAGCTGCTGGTTTGATCACGTCAAATGTCTTTTCAGCTGTTCGAGTTGATAGAAGGTGGGGGGGGGGTGAAAGGACTCGCTGTCGTAGAGGGCCGAGAAAGCGATAATCATTTAAAGAACGGGGATAACAGCGTGGTGCTCGGTCATAAAAAGCCGAAAATTGCAGAAGGAGTTGAGAAAAGAATGAAAAGAGAATACTTGAGAGAGAAGTTCAAATCCTTGTAACTTTCACACCTCCACACACCTGGACAATGAAGTGCGGGAAGCCTACCCAAATCTGATGTGGGAAAGTGTGGAGGGGGTTCCAGACACCGTTTTACCATATGACATGGCCCACCATCAGTGCCACGACTTCATTAAGAGCCAGGTTCCAAAAATCTAATAGAAAGT
Organism: Scomber japonicus; assembly: GCF_027409825.1. Classification (NCBI taxonomy): domain Eukaryota; kingdom Metazoa; phylum Chordata; class Actinopteri; order Scombriformes; family Scombridae; genus Scomber; species Scomber japonicus. The sequence goes on from NC_070578.1 coordinate 6,669,546, forward strand.
CCTCCTAAAAGTGTGAAGGCAGCAGTTTAACGCCCATGCTTTTAAAAACAAAGTACTTTTGTACCGTATGAAAAGAGGCAAATTCCGACTTTTGTCTCTTTTCAGGGTTGACACACGAGGGAATATTAACCTCAGACGCATACAAAAAAACAGACGAGATATAAAGATAAGAAGATGAATGAGCCAAGCAGAGGTTTACTTAAAAGAATGTGTGTGTGAAAGAGAGAGAGAGAGAGAAAGAGAGGAAGAATTGAGAATGTCATCCCTCAGACGGACTCGGTGAGCGACATGTCAGATCTGTTATTTCCCTCACCGGCCCGCCCCGCCCGATTTCCCACAGTCCTCCTCTCCTTGGCCTGATAATGACGCTTAAGAAGGTAATGGTGTAAATGAAAGCTGCTCCCCTCTTTTTCTCTCTTTCTCCCTCTCTCTCTCCCTCGTCTCCCCCCTTTCTCTATCTGCATGTCTCTCTACCTCTCTCCCTCTGGGGAACAAAAGAGGCCTTATTATACCTCCTTGTCAGCGTTGCTCTGTGTCTCACCACTGTACAATCACTGTTTTCAGCAGCACTACCAGCATGGGGTAAATGGAGAGAGAGAGAGACTGAGAGAGTGGGCGAGAGAGGCTGGAAGAGAATGGGGACATCTCTCTCCGGTGGCAGTATTCAACACTAGTTATCTAGAAGTGCTTTTTTAGTTTGAAGCGCATCGTTCGTTTGTTGAAAATGTCTTTGTGTGAGCTTTTTTTTTCTCTCTCCTTAAAGCTTGAACAGGCAGTGTAATTTATTTGAGGCGCATGTTCACATGACACACATAAGAACACACACACACACACACTCCTTAAGTCGAGAGATATCTTCTTATTGGGGAATCTTTCAATAAATCAATGTGACTTTAAACACATTTCCCAGGCGACGCGGCTGACCTGATAAGAAGTGAACTAATCTCTTTTGAGGCTGCCGGGAGAGCTTTGAACCAAATCTACTGTGCATCTATCACCAAGGTTATTTGTCAATGGCTGCTAATCCCAGGTAAATTTCCCTGGTTTTATATCAGGGGTTCTCATGTCTGAAGTTTCTTGGCCTTGGGAAAATAAGAGAGCAGGCTTACAGAAAGGAGGGGAACAAAAGAAATGTTATGGATTTCAGCAGCAAAACAATGGTTGAGGGAGGGAAAGGGAGCGGAGAGGCAGGGAAAGCACAGAGAGAGTAAGTTTGTTACTCATTCTTTACGAGCTTCAAGTCAGAAGTTGATTGCTTAAGTTCATCTTTTAAAATAGTTTGTTTGCCGCAACTTCAAAATGCACGTTTAAGCACACACTCTCATTTTTCAGAGGTGGCTTCAAAAATGGATGATTTCACTCCTCCTTTAAGCAGACTCTTAATGCTCCCATCCAAAAAAAGAAAATATGTTAATACGTTTTTTTTTGCATATTTTTTAATTCCTTTGGGCACTAACAACAAAAGCCACAATTATTATTTTAATCAACTGACAACTGTTTATTTATCATTATTATTATTATTATAATGATCTTCTGACAAAAGTGGTAGAGATGTCCATTTACAGTAAAAAAATATATTTTTAATCATCTGCATGCATTTTTCTTGACAATATATTTAGTTTAAATTCTCTTTTTATGGAGAGGAACAATCTGTAAAATTCCTGAAATGAAAGTTACATATAAGAAGCTTTTTATTTTAAAGATAACTTAAATAAATATGTGCTTATTAATTAGCTAGGAGTCAAACAATATGCCGTTTGTGTGCAGTGAATCCTCTTCTTGTGCTTTTATAAACTATTGCTTACTTTCATTTAAAGATTTTTTCATTTAAGAAAAGTGTATTTTCTGTAATCATATCAATAATCAATAATCATAATCATTTTATATGCACATTTTGCTTTGCTGACCCATTAATAAACCTAAAAAATGTCATAAAGATTTGTTAGAATAACTTCATCAAATATACATCATATATTCATCTTACTGACAGTAGTTTAATATCATAAAACTTTGTAATTCATGGCAATATTGAGTTTGATAATAAAACATATCCATATATTAAGATATTCATTCATATTATTATGTTCAGTAAGCTCTCTGAGACTAAAGTGGAAGAACACACAAGCTTTTGGTGCTCTCTCAGGTTCAGCTAGGTGCAACAGATTTTTAAACCAGATATCACAACTCCAAATCAAAGTGTTAAACATGTCACTGTACTGTACAACATGTTCACTCAGTTTTATCACGTCAGCTGTCATGTCTGCACTCAACTCCAGGTCAGAGATCCAGGAAGTTACATCTGTGTCATTCATGAGGAGCCAATTAACGGAACATACAAGCTAATGATTATGATCAAAAGTCTGATCCACAATGGAGACAAGTAATGTTCCTCCTATTCCACACACACACACACACACACACACACACACACACACACACACACACAAACTGTTTGGCAATAAATAATTGATCGGACACATTACTGAAAGGGAAGTTTCTGTGTTGACCATTTCTTTTGCTTCACTACCTCATGTGCGGAAAGAAATCTTTCTTTGATTTCCTCTCTTTTTCATTTTTACCCCCCCCCCCCTTCCCCCCTTACCTCCAACCTACCACCCCTCCACTTCTCTCCCTTTTTATTTCTTTCCGTCCCCTTGAAGTCCTCCCACCTCGCCCCCCCTTTCAACCCCCCAATGCGCTCAGAAGATCATGGAAAATTTCTTGCCATATCTGTCATCTGTCACGCTCTCCGATGAACGGTTTTGATCTCTCTCTCCTCTGTTTATGGCCGTTGTCAAGCGAAAAGAGTCGTAGCCGTAAGTGCTTACACCAGCGCGTAAATAGTTTGACGTGTGGCTCTGTAACAAAGTTGCGGGAGTAAATAAGGAACCAAACAACCACACAGAATTGCAATTAAGTTGTACGTCTACATTATGAAATGTTTGGAGCAGCGTGATTTTCTGCTCTGCTCTTTTTTTGCATTTCCGATTCTCCATATCAAAAGTGTCTGGGGTTCCAGAAACACTCCTCCCTGGCTGCTAGGGATCAAAGGGATAAGCACAGTATATTATGGATAACGCTCCAACTCCACACACACACACACACACACACACACACACACACTCATATGCGGACACAGCGCACAGTGGGATAGCGGAGGAATATGTGGAATATAATGTGATTTCTGCTCAATTCTTCCATTGTGAGGTCATGGTGTTAAGGTCCAAGTGAGATGAGGATTTGCTAGAAGAAGACTTTCACAGCTGAGCGGAACAGACCTGAAATATTACCAGTCAAATCCATAAAAGCTTTGACACTCAGTCAGGGTAACACCTGACTAGAAAACATTTATTTAACCTTTAACCTCCAGGTTTAATTCTCCATTAATCAGCACCAGTCCTATATTATTTATTTAATAAAGATTTTTCAGGTGTGCCGTGCTAAATTTTACACGCATGTCCCTTTAATTCAGTTTGACACATTTCTTCTGTCAACTTTGGGAAATTTTCGGATCACGGCTCGAATTAAAGATAAACTTGTGTGTGTTTGAACTGTGTTTGCTTACACAGCAGGAGTTTAAAGACGGCTGTTTTAACTGTTGCTTAAAAAAAAACATTTATTTTCACACAACAGGATATAAAAATGCAACTAAGTGACAGATGACGCCCCGTGTTTCCAGCGCATCTTTTCTAGAAATAGAAACTCTGTGAAAGATTTTGAATCTCAGTAAGGCCTCTCAGGAAAGAAAAAAAAGCTGATTTTTCATGTTTATTGCAAAAAGAATGAGAACAGTGTACCTGACTAGTTGTACTTAATAAGTACAACTTGACATGAACTTCAAATAGAGTTTGGCAGTTATGTTGCTCACTGATATAAAAAGTACAAAGAAAGTGACATTTGAATAAATCATACATCAGCTAATTCTGATATAATTGAGTTTAATTCTTTACCTCATCTACAGGAAAAAGTGAAAATTCATGACAGCAATTCAATTTCCACACATAATAATGACTTTTTATGGGAGGTTGTTTTGTACATTTATTTCTTCTTTGACATTGTGTAAATGTGATGAGCTGCTTTGTCTTAAAGAGTCAAACATTTCTCATGTTTTTGTGTCAGTTTTAAATGTCAGAGTCATTCTCACAGTGCCAAAGATTAAATTCTTGTGGAAAAAAGTTCAGCTTGAAAACGATCATATTTCAAACATATTCATGGTGGTGGTCATTCAGTGTTGACAGCTTTGAACCAAAAATGAATGGTGTCAACGCTGGCCTCCAAAAAACCACTCAGTGTATGAGGAGAATCTAAGTGGAGGCACTCAGTCAGCCCGCTCACACAGGACAGACGCAAGGCAAGAAGGAAAAAGGGCCTGAGAGGAAATGACAGAGAGTGAGAGACGCACCGAAAAAAGGGAGAAATGTAAAAGAGAGCCAGAGAGATTCAGGGAGACGGCAAAGACGAGGAGGAGGGGGGGTGGTGGTGGAGGGGGGGGGACTGATCTTGGAAAGGTTTCGTATATCATAATTATCCCGTTAAGTAACGGCGGAGCGGCCTCCCCGGGGGAATTCGTCTTAAATGGAAGATTTGCAAGGAGAACGGGTCAGAGAGAGAGAGAGAGAGAGAAAAACGGCTTCCAGTCGGCAGGAAATCCTGTTTACATTTACATAATCATATCAACACTCACTTCTTCTTCGTCTCTTTTCTTTGGGTGCATTTTCAAAAAAAAGAAGAAGACAGAGGAAAGAGACAAATGCTAATTCACATAGCCTGGCTCTCTCTGAAGGGAGGGAGGGCTTTAGGCTGCTGCTTGTCAACGTTTGTTGTGGTTGCGGCTCTTTTTTTTTTTTTTTTTTTTTTTGCTTGCTCTTATTTCCTTAAAAGTGCTGCCAATGTTGGCACGAATGCCTCTTTTTTGAAATGTCTTGCCAGCACCTCCAACCTCCTCTTAACGTCTCTGTCTCTCCTCCTCATAATGTCTTCTTTGAGAGGGGTTTGTCGGACCTTTCGGCCCTTTTTCCCCCCCCTCGTCTCACACGAGTGAAGAAATTAAAAAAAAAAAAAAAAAAACAGTAAGAGAGAAGAAGAAAAAAGCAGAAGCATAAATAAGGTATGGCATGCACGGCTGTGTGAGTCTTAATTGAGATCTGCTAAGAGCAGGCAGCAGATGTTTGTAGCAGCAACTGTTGAATCATCAGAGACCACTGAGAGCCTGTGAAACCACGTTAAAAAGAAGCCAGGTGCTCCACATTTTTATTTCTCACTTTCTCTGCCTTTTTTCTCTCTTTACATCACACAAATACTGAAGTGGTGATGCTGAAGTGTGTGTTTGGGGAGTTTCAGAAGGGGAAAAAAAAGAGAGATGAGAAGCAGAAAATACACGGGTTATTAGCAATGCTAAACTATTGTAAAGTGTGTGCATCTTAATGTGTCTGCAGAGTAGAAAGAAGAAATAAAAGAGAATCTTGATTTGAAGCTTCACTTAACATAAACCTGGATTTATTGTAATGTAGACTACTACACAACTACTCTTTAAACATGTAAGACATTGGAATTTAAATCATTTTGCATATTCAGTTATATTTGATTATATTGTTGATATTTCTATTGTACAAATGTGTAAAATAATCTTATTTTTAAAAAGTGAAGCACAATTAGATTTAGGAGAGAACTTCTATGATGTGGTTCTCAAACTGGGCAGTGCACTGTTCTTCCAAGGGGTGGATGGGTGTGGGGTTTGGGAGGGGGGTGTGACATTATGGCAAAAAAAAAAGGAAAGCATGCTAAATGGAAAGGTTTCCATTAATGAAATACCAAAGAGTAAATAGATAAGGGTTCTCTAATGCATGGAAGACTGTCAGGATTCACATCTACTAGATTCTTCACTCATATCCAAAATGGGACAAAAGTGCTGTTAATTTGGGGGGGGGGATACATGACTTTGAACCCTGTACTTTCAAGTAATTTAACTGTTCAACATGTATTTTTGTCCAATTTTAACATCAATCTTTTAGTGTTTAACACAAATGAATTAAAGCGTCCAGTATTTGTCTACTGGAATAACACTGGCCCCAATTACTTTGAGGCAAATCTATTAAAATAATGTAGCTATTTCAAACTATGCACAATGTGAGCATGATATAAACTAAAATAAAAACTCATCAGATTTTTACACAGGGCCACAATATTACTGTAGGTAATGATGCACCTCCCTCTTTCATTGATATTCTAAGGGTTGCAAAGTCCTAAACAAATCTTAGGTTAATCAAATGATGTATAACCAGAATTGGGACTTTTGGAGCCTTTGGGGGTTTGGGGCCTCAGGCAGTTGCTCCTACTTATTCATTTATTCATGCACAATTTGTCATTGTACTCCCCCAATAACTGTTAACACACAGTTCACCCAGTAAGCCACCTTTAAAACTTAGAGGCTGCTTCATATCTAATTCACAGCACTCCAAAAAAGCCCTCAAATACATGCCAGATTATTTATGACTTGATCATGTGATTTTCTTTAAATGATAAAAACTAAAATTAGACATTAGCAGAAAGCTGCTGGGGGAGATTGTGCAGACAGTCAGTCAGAGGTAATCGACTACTTTTTCATCTTCCATAAATCTTGACTTTTCTTGCCTTAGAGCTTTAACATATGGCGAGCTCCCGTACCTTGATGTACTTAATTGATGCCCGTGTTACAGTTGTTCACAGAGCCCATATCTCCTCTTCCTCCTCTTCTTCCTCCCCGTTGACTCAAACTACCACCACCGCTCCACCATACCCCTAAAGCCCTTGGAGCCTCCTCCATCCTCACGTCCTAAACTGCCTTCATTTATTTATCCGTAACATTTGGAAGCTCGAGAGAACTCATGCGCCCCCCCCCCCCCTCCCCTCTCTCCCCCCCGCCATGGGAAACAGCGACAGGTTTCTCTGTGATTATAAATGATAGCTGTGATAGCTAGGGCTGGGTTGTCATTACTCTCCTCCTCTGTCTGTCTGTCTTGTTAATCTCCTGCTGAAGAGACTGACTTCTTTCTCTTTTTTTTTTGGTCTTTAGAATTCACATCTTTTATCTCTCCTTTTTTTTCTGTCGTTCTCTGTCTATTTGATACTTTGCACTGCTAACTCGGCCCTTTTACTCCAGTCAAATATTTACTGTAAAACGATACGGTCACAGTATAGCCACAGATTTGTTTTCTAACAACCTATATTGTTCCGTGTTCTTGCCAAAAATGTCAAATTCACATATCGCTCTTAATTTGGAATCTGGAAACTCTTGGCACAATAAAACTGCTTAGAAGAAACTAAGACTGATGACATTGCTGGGCCTTTTCAGACATACTGCTTTGGTTACACCCAAAGGTGGAAGTAACAAATTACAAGTTCTCACATAGCTGTAACTGAGGTGCTACTTCACTTTTTAGAGTATTTCTTAAGAGTCAGTAGTTATAGTTTTACTTGAGTATGGTTTAAATGAAGTAAAGTAGTTTGTTACATTAGTACATTCAAGCGTTACTGAGTAAATTATTTATTAGTGCTTCAAAATGATGGACGGATAGCTAGAAAACGAGCCTGTCTTGGACCGTGCACCAATCAAATACATTGCATCAAAAACACACCAATCAGATTAAAAACCTTGGGGAGTAACTAAGTAACTTTTACTTTTGAGTCCCTTTTAAGTCAGCTACTTTTGGCTTTTACTTGAGTACAATTTCAGTCAAGCCACAGTACAGTACAGTATAGTTCTACTTGGGTGGAACATCTCTGGTTACACCTGTGTCCAAGAAGAAGTTTCTAGAAGGTTGAACACTGCCCATGTTTCGATGTTTTAATGGAAAGTCTGATATTTTGCCTTCGTTCTTCAAGGTTGAGATCCATCACTCTACTTCCCTCTCTGTATCTGTCTTTATGAATGAGTATTATAGACTTCAGCAGGGCAACACACTGCACTGTTGCCCTATATAAACATATTGCCCTATATAATATTGCCCTATTTGCTGCTGTTTCTCTACTTCATTTTCTCCTTCGTCTGTGATCTACATCCTCCATACTGTGTCATCACCCCCTCCCACCATCACCACCACCCTTTTGTCTGTCTTCTTCTTCCTCCCTCTCTCTCAGTCAAACGGATGGGTTTGGGGACACATTTCAATGGCCGATCAACAGACTCTTTCTTCCTTCCCGTCTCCCAGCTGGCTTCATGCCACACCGAATTAGTAACCAGATATGTCGCCACCACCGTGCTGGTGCGGATAACACTGTACGCTCCTGGGAGGGCCGTGGCTTGCAGATTAGCGCCTACAATTAATACGAGTGACTCGCAGGAAAGGCCCGTCAGCTTTCTCCTGTCGGATACTTTATTTGTGATTTCGCTTCCAATGCGAGACATGGCTGAGAAGTTTGTAATGTCCAGCAAAGGAAACATGGTGTGTGTGTGTGTGTGTGTGTGTGTGTGTGTGTGTGTGTGTGTGTGTGTGTGTGTGTGTGTTTGTTAAGATTGGTCAAGAACTTGAAAGAATTTGAACTGTGAAGGTCAGTATAGGGATTACAGTACATACACAGTGTATCATTCTATCCTGTGATGCAAACTTCTAAAATATCAACTTCTTCTTCTTTTTTCTTTCTTTTCTTCTTTGTAGTTACAGTAATAGCAGCAGAATAACAAATAAATTGTAGTTGTAATTTTTTAAAAGACAGCTATTAGGAAAGGAAGTAGACGTTAGAAATGTAATGTAAGAAAGGCTTACAAACCATTTTGACATACAAGCCACAAAAAGCTTCCGAAGTACCGTACTGTAAGCTGCAACTCATTTAATAACAGATCATCACATTAAAGAAACTCTGTAAAGAGAGATATAAAAGGCAGATACAGCTGTCTGTGCTCCTCTGGCAGGTTTTTCCAAAGCATACAAGCTCTGATGGAACAGACAAACTCAATTTGTCAAAGTGTACAGTACACGTTCACATTCCAGTACAGTACAGTACAGTACAGTGCTCTACAGCAGACTGACTCAGACTACAGTACAGTTGAGGACACTAATACAAACATCCACTGGTGTGCCCTTTAGCCTCTGTCTGTACCTTAGAGAATAAGGGAAGGATGTTAGTTCATGTAAGTACAAAGCTTTCCAAAAGAGGAGGAAAAAAAAAAAGCCGGTTATGAAGCGAATAGTGGCTACAATGTGTGGAGATGAGATGACCTCACCTCCTCCTGCCCTCCCAAACAAAAGATTCCTTTCAGAAAAAAAAAGAAAGATGGACAGTAGTGACGGTTAAGTAACTTGAGAGCTCAAATCCTCGATTTATTTGTGTGAACATGAAGGCAACGTGGAGTTACAGAGAGGAGAGTGACAGACGCGCACACACACACACACACACACATACAAAAAGTTGAGAATGCACACACACATAGCAAAACACTCAGAAATGAAAAGAAAGAAAACAAGTTCTCCAAAACAACAGCCTTCATCTGACCTTGTTAGCACCGGGGCACATGGGTAATCTGGCAGCTTAATGATTTCTTTCTCTCTTTCTTTTCTTTCCCCCTCTCTATCCCTCTCTCTCTCACTCTTTTACATTAGACTACAGGCTTTTTCAAAGCACAGTGTGTCACAAGCATTTAAGATGTGGCCTTTTTTCCCCTGCACATTCCAACGCCATTATGTTACATTGTTGCTGAATAAAAGGCCGTATTATGTTCCAGCCCCCCAGTAAAAGGGCAGAAGTGGACCCAGTTTTTATCTGCTGAACGAATCAATCAGGATTATGTCAGCTGAAAAGAATCACAGACAGCAGTCGCCAGGCACTGTGTCTCTGTGTGTCTGAGTGTGTGTGTATATATACCCTCCTCTGTGTGTAAAGGATGGGAAATTTGCAATGGAGGGAAGCACTTGTTGGTCATGAACATGCCTGACTTGGTGACAGAGATGTCATTTGGGGTCCTAAAAGCAAGAGGATTTTTTTCTTTTCTATTTATGTATTTACCCACTCCCCCCTTCGACCCACCCCTTTCTCCTCCTCTGTGGGAGGATTGAAAGGGCACTAATTATCATTTCAGCAGAAATGATTAGGAGATCAAACAGGGATCGAATGCCATTTCCTTCCATTAATGCAGGGGGTTTAGAGTGCCTGTCATGGCTTGGCTTGTCCCAGGGCCTGTGGAGAGAAAAAAAAATGACAGGGGAGGGTTGGGGGGAGGGGGGAGGATGGAGAAGAGGCTTAAGAGGAGGGGAGCAAGGGAGGGACAGGATGGGACAGGGGTTTGGCAACAGAAAGAGAGAGGAGCTATTCAGTTAAAAGGCCAATGGATTTTTTTGGAGTGTAAGTTGAAGCCCAGAAAGCCATCATTTGAAAAGAGGAAGATAATGAGAACTACTATTTATTCTTCTGTTGATTTTTTATTTTTTTTGTGGAAATCTGTGTGGAAACTGAATTCAGGAAAAGTGATGGAGGGACACGGTCGGTTCTTTTTGAAAATTCAATCTGGCCTTTTGAAGTGTTGGTACACAAACACTCTAAAAAAAACCCAGACGCACTTCTTTGGAGGTTCACAGGTGGCACCTCCAACAAACAGACACAAGCACACAAACAAAACTTAAATGAGGTGATTCAATCATCAAGAATCAAGAATCAGATACACTTTGAAATTCTGTGAAGTTGGGTAACTCACAAGAGACACAATGTTAGTCTGTAAATGTAAAAAGCAAAGCAAACTTGGTCACTAACAGGACAATAAGTTCATGTATTTATATAGAATTTCTGCTAACCATGGCAACAGATGGATGTTAAATAAAACTGGATAGCTTCTCTTCATTCTGGACTCCCTTGATATCACTAGGGGCTAGGTATCAGTACTTGATACCTTTGAGGTACCAACTGAAATATATCGATACCAAGTAGTATCGAAACGTGTCCCGTCAAACGATACCTGCAATCCATCCCATTTGCACCCAAAGCCAATCGATTTAATGCGACATGTGATTGGCCCACTTCCACAGCAGCTACAACCCATCTGTGGTGGTGAAGTCGCAATTGATGGGTAACGAATAAAGTGCTTGGTATCGGCATCACTTTAAGGGTATTTGTCTACATTTTAGAAATGATACCCAGCCCTAGATATCACTGTGCTATTTTCTTAGTTAGACAAAGTTTGTCGAGAGCCACAGAAGACATTATACAACAAGTTTCACAGGCCATAAAGAGGAAACTGATTTTGATGTGTAGAATTGGTGCGGTGCCCTTTAAAAACAGGCCACCAAACCATCAGTTTAACCCACAATCTTTCCGTTTATATGACTTTTCAGTGATCTTGCTTTTAATTTAATGGCTTGGAATTTCCTTGATCATAGCGTTCCCCTGTAATAAAGTCCACATTTGAAGGTTTTTGGCTGTATGCAAAAGGGACCCAGCTTGAAAAAACCAAGCGACCGAGCAACTTGACACCTAACAAAGTTCAAAGTTTCCATTACGAGATCAAAGAGACTTGAGGTGGATATGAGGAAGATTAGCGAGGAACGGTTGAAGTCGAAGGGGGCAGAATTGAGAGTGCAGATGAGGTTGTGATTGTTTCGGCGGCGTCAGATGAGAGAAATGTCGAAGAGATTGTGAGAGATGACCTCTGTGTTCATCGCCCATTAATGACCCCGCAGCTCCCAGCTTCATTTTCCCTCTCATCAAAAACATAAAAAAAACATTTCCTCCTGTCTCTAATAGTCATTTCCCCCCGCATTGTATTTATGTATTGAAAAAAAAGGTAATAGATCAAGCACATTCCATTATTCTCTTATAAGATCATTAGCAAATATAATTAGATATGAAAGAAAGTAATTTGGAGAGGAGAGGGGAGAAAAGCGCTATCAGGCAGAGAAGACAGATTGTAGCATCCGAGTGTTTGGGCTTAAATTGCTCGGCGGAGGTATTATCAAACCGGCAATCTTTTAGCCTCAGAAATACTTTTGGAGACAGAGAGCGAAAGATAGAAAGAGGGCACTAACATTCACTTCATTGTGTTTCACTAACTGCAATCGTTTTTTCTTTCTTTTTTTTACTTTTTAACTTCCTTTTTTTTCATCCCCTCTGAATCTTTCCATCCTGTCATACGCATCACCTCATACTAGACCTCCAGAGTTTGCAGCAAAACAAAACCGAGTTTATAAAAAGAAAACAAGTTGACATGGAGTCATCGCACACACGCGTACACACACATAAAAAACACACATTATCACAGACAACAGAAAACAGGTAACCTTTTTTACAAGCTCCACGCACGTATGGAAACCGGCTTTTGTTTTATTTTTGCGACTTTAAAAAAAACAAAACAGAAATAACACACAAATTGCGTTCCGCCTTGATGTGGCGTCGCGACGAACCTTTTTCGCTCGTGTCTCTCTCGTTCTCTCGTGCACCCGCCCGCCCGCTCTCCACCCCGAAACACACAGGAGTTTTTCGTCACTCTTTGTTGCACCTTAACACCACACTCTGTTTGTCTAATAGGGATCTGAGCCGAAAGCAGGCTGAGAGCACAACAATCCTGCTGCGTTTCACCGCAAAATTTGATTTTTTTTTTCCCACCCCTTCTTCTTCTTTAGTAGTGCTTTAAGGGATTGGGGGTGGGGAGGGGGAGGTTGGAAAGGGTGCAGAGGAGGGGGCGCGAGGGGTGGATGTGGATTTTTCTAGTCTTTTGTGCGAATCACAGGGAATGGTAACTATAAACATCCTGTATTCATTAAAACCATCTAAAAATACAATTTTGGAAAGGGGGGGGGGGGGGGTAGAGGGGTGGCGGTGCGCTCACTTCCTCGGCGTTCCTCCTCCTCCTCGGTGTATACAAGCAGGCCGTGTTATGCCTGGTGCCGCTCATATTTACATATTTATAAATACTGGGCTTTACAATGAGCTGGGGCCGTGCCAAGAACAACACTTTTTTCTGCTAGTTGTAGGGCCCGGATGCCTGGGAGAAGGAACAAAGGAGCCACAGCCACCTTCAGTGGCACATTGAGGGTCCACAAAGCTCTACTTTATGTCGGAGTCCATATGGATGGAGATGAGGACTGCAGCCAGACTACTTTTTGATGCCTGTAGAGTGAACTGCAACATAACTGTGAAAGAAATATGTGACATTAGCCAGTCAGGCACAACATACTGTACTGTAGCTCGGTGAAGGTCAGGATTTGACTTCCCCCATCAGCTTCAGGACAGGTCTGAAGAGGCTGTTAATCCATCTGAGATAATGTCATTAGTGTCATTTAGAAGAGTCAGTTCACCTAAATTGCAAAAGACATTTTCTCACTCATCTCTAGTGCAGGTTTTAACAATCGTTTAGGTTTGTGACACCTCATAATTAAGCAATGACAGCTTGTGAACCCCTTTTCACTGGTTGCACGTGTCCGGTTATGACACATGTTTTATTTGAATAATTCAATTCACCAGGACAACACAAACAGAGACGGCATGGAAATCTGAGAAATAAAAACGTGGCAGTAATACAGTATAATTCAAAAGTTTAGATGAGAAAGCCTCATGACCTCTCTGAAGTATCTTGTGGCCTCTCGCCTAGATGGTGTTTGGTTTTATTTGTCCAGATCTGTCACTGAAATGTCTTGCTTCCAAAATCCAGTAGATTTGACAGCAGATGGAATTTCTTATGCTCAGAAAAAGAAAAAGTGAGTCTATCCAGAAACATATCCTGGTCACTGTGGTTGATCCACAGAGCTCGTAGTGCTGAATTCTCACAGTCCTACTTTCTACAGAAGAAAAAGGCCCTTTGAAAGCTGTTTACAGTGTGTTATGTGGATTATCCAAAGTAAGAGGGATGTTTAATTGTATTTATTTTTTTTGCTGTTAGGACCACAAACAAAGAGTCCAGCCACCTCTGTTGTATCGGGGTGTACGGAGGAAGAAAAAATTCAGAGCAAATAAAAGCAAAACTGCCTGCATTGCTATTTTTTGTAATTTGGGTAAAACCGACACTTTAAATGGAGAGTTTCAACATTTGAGTTAAACCCTAATGGTCATTTGGGATGAAAAGAATAAGCCGCTAAAACAAAGGCACCAGCATTTCACAGTCATGTGTTTTAGCTTCAGTATCCAACAAAAAAAAAAAGAAAAAAGAAAAAAGGCTGTTCAAATGTGCCACAGTACCAGTCTCAAGAATCGAAGGGTGTCGCGCTGCAAAATGCCAGCGTCTACTTGGCGAGTGCCTGTTGTGTGATGTTTTCACAGACTGCTATTAATGTCAGGTGATGCCTCTGAGACCACACACACTTATTCACACACGCACGCACACACACGCACACACACGGTCCACTGTATCCCATGGCGGTCTCTCCGACACATGCTCAGAGTGCAGTGGCATGCCATTGTTCCATCCTCCTTCCCCATTTATCCATTCTGTTAAGCATGACACATGTATTAACAGTGGATGGATCCTGGAGCTGTGTGTCCTCACGCCATATGTTTTCCTTTCCTTTCCCTCTCCCCTCCAACAACCACCCGCTGTTATCTCGCAACACGCCACAAGAGGGCGAGCTTTCCCTCCCTATATTGTTGCTTTAGGAGCATTCTACTGATATGAGCATGTAGATTGGTGTTTTTCTGCTGCTCCTCTTTGCTGATAATCGTCGTATCATTTCTATTGAGGTGCGTTTCGAATGGTATCACGTCGCCATCACGTATGCGCGCTGCATCGAAACCCCGAGAAGCTGCCCGAAAATCTTTGAAGGAAACAAAATAGATAAGCCTTTGCATTCAAGTGATAAATGAATGCCAGGCAGGTTTTTCTGTGTCTGCGAGGTGCATCTGCCGCCTTGCCCGAATGGGAAATTAAAAACTGCGAGGGGGAAGTTATGCTAAATCTATAAAGTTGGCCAGGAAATCTCTCCCCCTTCGCAGCGGCAGTTGTTTGGGGAGAAGGAGCACCGTGCTTAAATAATAACATTCCAGGTGGCTTAGTTAATGAACAGTGAAAATCAAATATGGGGCCTAATCTGGAGCTCGTTACAGGAAGTTTCTTTACAGGGAAGTCAAAGGCAGGAAGTGCCCTTGGGGAGAGACGAGACACTTTTTGAAGCTGCAAAACAAGGAAACTTTATTTTTGGTTTATTTTAAGTGTGGTGGCTTAAAAATGGCAAATTATAGGGGTAGCAAATGAATCATGTTTACTGACGTTTTGATACTAAAATAAAATGTGTTCAGGTGAATTAATTTCTTATTTTATTACATACTTTAACTATAGAATTGTTAAAAATGAACCTCCCCAATAGGGGAATAACAGGTCTAGTGCTCTGTTTAAATACACACATAGGCCTCAATGTCTTATTTACTGTCTTAGGCTGCCATCTAGTGGTGAAAGTTAGGTATGACAGTATTTTATTCACCAGTAAAGACTTACAATGTGAGATGTGCTGCAAATGTGATGAGATAACAGTAGTTAGAAGCATTGAGAGCCTCATCTCTCCAGTTTACATACTGCACACCTACAGATCGTCACGTTAATGATGATTTGTTTGATCTAAGCTCCAAATAAGTGAGCGTTAGTAGGAATCAGATTGAGCTCATGTATTCCAGGATTTTATTTCAAACACTTCTTCTTCTACCAATATCATTACAGTAAAAATTATCCTTCAGTATCACTGGAAAGCATCTGAAGCAAAGTTATATGGAGCATTAAAAGCAGAAGCCCATATGAGACATAAGTAAATGTTGGCAGCATTATGCGGAGACAGCCGCAGAGTTATTACTCGGCGTTGAATCGAGGAGATGTTTTATCATGTTATTAGCGCTTTATTTTCCCTCCGTTATGCCGGGACTTCCTTTCATTTTGATATCCATTTCTGTCCTTGTGAAGAAAAAAAAAAAAAAAGAAAGAAAGAAAAAAAGCTAGCTCAAATAAACCCCGTGTTTTAATTTGGTTTTGTCAGATTCATAACGCCACTTTAAAAGAACATGACATGCAAATGTGTTCGGGTGGCGTTTTATTGCAAAATAATTTTCTAAGAAGTTGCTGAGGGAATGAAAGTCTAGGAAAGGGTGGGAGGGTGGCGAAGGAGGAGGAGGGGGGCGACAAGTTGTATTATTTAGTGGCCGCTACTGTGGGACCTAATTACAGTTATGCATTTCTTACTGTCTCACCGAGTCTTAAAACTTTTTCTTTTTTCTTTTTTTATTAGAATTACTCACTTCACTTCTCATCTGCCGTCACACTCCCCCCACCCCTCGTCACACTTACTGAGCTGACAAAACTTGCTTGGAACAAGTATGAAACTACTCCAGTTGTCATAACCATAATGTGTTAGCGTCTCATATCATTTTAGAGATGATGATTTCACAACCTCACAGTGTAAAAGCTCCTGTGTACAGAAGACGCTGAAATACAATTAGGGAAGAAATAAATGGGAGATGTAGTCATCTCGATGTGTCAGACCTGATGAAACGAATGAAAAAATATGCTGACCTTGCTTATTAGGTGAAGAGGGAGCTCACAACGATTAGTTGGAGGGTAGACAGAATAACAGGAACCCCTCAGAATGCGATGCTACCTTTTAAAAAGCTTATACTGTTCATTGCAAATATATATGTGGATTCAACTGTTTGCATTCATCTGTCATGCTATTGTGTAGAATGTATTTCATTTTAAGGTGTTCCTGATTTATTGTGTCAACCCTGTATGTTTAGACACTAACTAACACATATCTATTATCTAACCACATGTATTAGTATATTATCAGTATACAACTTACACATAATAGTGACATTCTTTAAAAGCAATACGTGAACATTTGGGACTGTGAGCTGAAGATGTTTCTGTTGTCTGTTATTTTAGTAATGAGTACAACTCATGTAATGCATTGAAACTGAATTTTAAAAAGGTCAGGTCACCCAAATTACCCATTTACAAATGTCTCACTTATCTCTAGCGGTATCTGGCTATACCAGTACTTCTGGTGTCATTTTCCTTTTGTCTTTGATACTTCAGCAACCACATCAATGCAATGGAAATCAATGGAATTTTATTTAGTTTCTTTCTTTTCTTTTCTTTAATAAACACTGTAGGAGTCCTTCCTGAAACAGTGTTCCTGCTATTGAAGAGAATCCACAGACAGTATCTCTGTTAAGTTGTCACCAGGACTACTTTCTACCAAATAGAAAATAGTCCCCATTAAAACTGTTGACTGCAGGTCTGTGGATTACCTGGAGTAACAGGGACACTGCTACTGGAAAATTTAGACATTTTGTACATGTATACATGAAATTCCATATATTTCCATTGTATTGGGATGGAAGCAGAACTATCAGAGCCTCCTGGATATATTTAACCAAAACTGTCTTTATAACTACACTCACTAGCCTCTTTATTAGGTACACCTGTGCAATCTAATGCAATCCAATACAACAGCTCTGCTATAAATTCTACATTTATGAAGTTTATACATTTTCAGTGTTTGTTGACATTGCCATGAAGGTGATAGAAGTAGAATTCTACTTTGTTTATTATTGAGGTCATAGTGGGCGATGGTGGTGTATTAGAGTACATTACATTGACTGGTGTTCCTGATATTTTGTCACTCCATTAACATACATGAGATGGGCAAAATATTAGGAACACCAGTCAATATAATGCACCCCAGTACAGAGTATAATTATCACCTTTCTGACAATGTTAAGAAAATAAACTTCATAAATGTATAATGTATAACAGAGCTGTTGAATTAGACTGCACAGGTGTTCCTAATAAAGTGGCCTGTGACTGTATATGTCTACAGGTAAGTGAGAAAATGTTTTGTTCTGTAATTTGGGTGAAATGACCCTTTAAAGTCTTTACACAATTGGCTATGGCCCATTAGGAAAAGCTGACAGTCTCAAATATCAAGTCCATCCATTACAAGCCGTATGATACAATGCTGAGGGTGTGTGTGTGTGTATATGTGTATGTGTGTGTGTGTGTACTGCGGGGTGGGCTCGGGTGTGTTGGGTCAGTGGTGCTAATCTGCCTCTTGTTCTCTCATTGGCCGTAGTGCATCTGTGGGTAGGAGAGGAGGACCAGCCCATGACCCATGACCCCGCGCTGACCCACGACCCCAACCATCTTAACAACGAGCTTAACCACCCTAACAACCATAACCTAGGCGACCACGAGGGGCTGGACGCCCACGCTGTAAACAAAGACTAACGCCCCCCCCTCCCCCCTCGCACCGGAGCAAGGCAGGATGATGAGGATGATGAGGATGATGGTGATGGCGGTGATGATGAGGAGGAGGAGGATGATGAAGGAAAAATGAAGGAATACACTATAACAAAGACTTTATTTAAGATGAAAGAGAAAAAAAAACAAAAAACAAACACATACTACCGTCAGAGTCAAGAGAAGGTGAGAACTATATGAAGGAGAGATTTTGGGACAGTTTCCTTTTTGGGGATGGATTTGCGAGACGGACCTAATGACTTTTGCAAGCGTCCTTGGACACTAAACAAAAGTGACGGCAACTTTTTTCCTGTTTTGTCTCCTGTGGTCTGAATGCCCCTTGTCTTTGTTGTCTTTTTCCTCTTCTACAATGTTTTATTTTTATTTTTGTTTTCTTTCGATGAAACTACCTGTCTGATTAGCACTTCCTGTAACTGCCCCCCCCACCACCACCACCCACACCCCCTCTACTCCTCCACCCCCCACAGTGTCTGATACATTCCTTGAACTAGAGAGGTGTTTTTTTTTGTTTTTTTGTTTTCTAATTAGGACTGAAGTGTAGTGCTTAATCAAATGCTTATACCTATCAAAGACTTTTCTCTCTCTCTCTTGTTATAATGAAGACGGTTATTTGACGACTTCCACGGAATTCACCATTATATTGTACCCTGGAATGTATGCTACTCTAGAATAGAAAACTCCACTTTTACTGGACTTGTTGACAGAGACCAAGCACATTTTCCCTGTGAGACCGACCACTTCTGGCTCTCCTATCAGCTGTCATAGAGTCACTATTTATGTACCATGCCTCACACTGAATATGGTTAACAGAACAAGGACAGGACACCATATATGACAATCTACAATACAGATATAATATGGCATTGCTGGTAGAAAAAAAAAAACATAGTTGACTTTTTGATGACGGTGGTGCTGATGATGATGTTGTTGATGATTGTGAAGCAGATGGAATATTCAAACTGCCCTATATGTACTTATAATACTATATCTCCCCCCCTCTCTCCTCCATAACCAGACCAGTACAGGCCTCCCTCCTTGCTATATGGCTTTTTTTTTTCTTTCTTGTTCTGTATCATTCAAACACAGCGCCCGTAGACGCTTAATGTACATAGAGAGATATACAGTAGTAAAACAAAAAAAAAACAGAAAAAAAAACAAAGTTTTAAAAGGTTCGCAAGGAGCGAAAAAGCAAAGACGTGACAGTAGTTTACACGGCCATATTCTCAATAGGTAGACATTCTTCTAGTTTGACAGAGAAGAATTTGAAAAAAAAGAAGAAGGAAGATCTCAAAAATGAAAAAAAAGGGGGGGACTGTTTCTTTCTTTATCGCCCTCCGCCACCCCCGTTTCTCTTCATCTCTCATGTCAACCTCAAGGACTCTAGTGTCGCAGATGTTTGTAAAATACTGCCACCGATCATTGTTGCACAGTGTTACTGACTACTGAAAAATGGTTTGATGTATTTACTTTAAGATGAGTACAAAAAAAGCAAAAAAAAAAAGAACAAAAAACTGGAAAAAAGACATATTGTGTATAGCCTTAGATACAAGTCATCTGTTATTGCTTCTACAAAAAGCTATGTAGCTGTGCTAGACTTATAGGACGTAGGGTTGATTTTATTTTTAATTTTTATATGTACTGTACATTAATGCCTTCTCCATTTATTGATAAAAAAAGAGGAAAAAAGATGACAATCGTCTCCTGTGCTGCAAACATATTTGCCCCCATATATACAGATTCCATTATGCATAGAGGGACTTTATCCTTTCTTTTGTTTTTTTCTCCATTTGTTTTTGGTTCTCAGAAGTATTTTGCACTGTGATAGTATTATAAATCCAACCTATACAGTACAAAACTAGCTAAACTAACTAAACTGAAGGTGTGTGTTTGTGTGTCCCTTGGCATTGTGAAATGTTTCTACGTCATTTTTTGTGAACCCAGAGAAAAATTCTAATGCGGTATGTACAGTCCAAATATAACCTTTTTTTTGTTTTTTTGTTCTGTTTGATCAACCTCTATACTGTATGTGGCTTTGACAAATTGTTACCCCAGATTTCTTTTTTGTATGCAAAATCCCCCCTTTTTTTTGCCCCCCCGCAGTGTAGGCCCGTCACTGCTTCAGCCCGGGTGATTTTCAGTGCTCAGATTCCAACTTGAGAAGAGTTTCTCCTGCAGTACAGCCTCAGATGTTTTTGTTTTTATTTGTTTTCATTTGAATTTCATTTCTATGTAGATTACGATTAACCATACTTTCAATTTCAATATGCCAGGAAAAAGAGGGGATTTAAAAAGTAAAATAATAAGAGTGTGACATATGAAAAGTGAGAAGTAATGGTTGTAGGGAAATGTAACAGGGTGTTTGAAGGGAGGAATTCTGGGAATGGGGGGTCTGAGTAAACCAATCAGACGTATCCTGCTGGAGGCACTGACCAATCAGATGACTGTGTCTCAGTTTCTTGGCCCCTATCTCTGTTTTCCAGGGGTGTAAAGATGAGAAATTAATGGCAAGAGTCACGCTTGGGCTCTCTCCTTCTCTGAACCAGCTATAATGAGCATTCCACTCCACATATTATGTACAAAACCTGTCTTGTGAGCTGAACACTCTTTATGTTTCGCTGTATCCTCATGGCAGATGCTTCGTTTTGTAACTACTGAACTGTACTTATAATAAAAATAAAATGTATTCAAACTAAAAAAAAAAAAAAAAAGATTGTCACAGAGCGACGGCCTGTTTCATGTTTTTAATTTCTTCATTTCTGACAGAGCGAGAATGAGCGGGGGTGGGGGGGGCGAGCCGACATGTCAGAAGCTGGTAAACTGTTTGGAGAGTAGTCCATCAGTTCCAACACAAGTTATTATCTCACCGACAATTTGATGGCAAAGCTTCACAGACTGTGATCATGATGTCGAATACACACACAACTAAATTACTATCTATGCTACTTTGTCTCCCAAAGGTAGATGAGAAACAATATGGGGATGTGTGTGTGTGTGTGTGTGTGTGTGTGTGTGTGTGGAGGGGGGTGTTACCACGAAGATTCACATATTTAAATGACAGCGCATCACATTCAGCTAGAGAACATGTGCAGCATGAATCATACATCTATTCTCTATACTCCTCTTTATCTCTGGTCTCCATCCCGTGTGTTTGTGTTGTGTTCAAGGTCTTTGTTTCTAGTTGTATTTTTGACCGACCCCTCCCTTTAAAGAGATTACTAACATTGATAGATTATTACAGATATACAATATCCAAATATCAAAGAACATATCAAATACAACATAGTAAAAGGCTCTTCTTCTTCATTTAGATATCACGACATCACATATCACTAATCAGAATATCATCTTACAAGCAGATCTGTGTTATTACACACAGGGTGTAGATCAGGGCTGTCACAGTCATTTTAGTTCAAGGGTCACATAATCCCAATTTCATGTCAAATGGGCCGGAAAAGTAAAACCATTGCAAAATAACCTATAAATAATAATAATATAGGATATCTATGTAATATCATGTTAGTATAATAACCATCTATTTATAAAACACATGCACAGCCTGAGATGTTTTAAGACAAAATGAGCAATTTCAACATTATTAAGTCTCAGTTTTTACACATTATTTAGCACAGAAGCTGCTGATTGACAACATTTTGCACAATATGTATAATTGATTGATATAAATAAATATGTATTCATTGGGGTTTTTTTAGAGAATATACAATTCTGGTCAGCGTGAAAAAAATGCAGCATTTTACATGACTACTCATTTGTATGCATCTATCTAAACATCAGGGTAATAGTCAGTAGCAACAGTGTAACTAATGTAGAAATGTATAAAAGTCCTGCATTCAGTATCTTAAGTAGAAGACCCCATCACTCCTCACTCCATCCTTCTATCTTTACATGAAACCGGTCATTAATTAGATCACCTCTTTACAAATGTATTACAGTAATGCTCATAATAAAAGACATTTTCAAACTACTTCTGAAATCCTCTAACCTTTCTACCAGAAGCCAAACGGTCACCAGTAAGACTCACTCTTTCAATTAGTTTAGTAATGTTTGTGATTACAGTTGAGGGGCAGCGATGTGATTTGATCCTGTTTATGTCATAAACCATGATAAATCATGAGCATTGTTATGTCTAGGCATGGGATTTGCTCTCAGTGGTACAGGCTGGCAAATGAAAGCGTCTCCACAATGTCTTTATAGAGGAGCTGCTTGTTTTTATTCCTCTTTCTTTTGCTTTGTACTTCTATCATTACAAAGGCAAAGGTATCTTAACAGTCTATTTAATTATATTTGTTCCTTTAGGTTTAGATTAAAGATCAGAGTAAGAATGGGTTTTAAAAAAAGGTAGAAATGAATGTCACGTGTGATGAATCAAGGTTCAAACTCTACTACTGAATCTCATTAACACCACACTAATACTAATGTGTGTGTGTGTGTGTGTGTGTGTGTGTGTGTGTGTGTGTATGGTGCACATCTGTAGGGGGTGTATACATTTTATCATCCTAGTAAAAATGACAAGTGTGGGAGATTCACGAAGTTACCTCCACCACTAAGTTTCCTGCCCACACACACACACACCCACACACACACACACACACACACGCCAGGGCCACTTCAGCTGACTCTGCTTTTCAAAGGAAGAAATATTTTACGGTTTCATTTCCCCCCTCTGTGGTCCGAAACCTGATCCGCCCGGCGTTGATGGAATCCGTATTTGTGTTAACCTAACGTCAGGACCCCGAAGGCTGCCGAGCTGCCGGGCCGCTGGGAGGCTGCCCAGGTCAATGCCTGACTAATTTTTAAACGGATCAGCTGCACCGCACCAGATGTGGGGGCCTCCTGCCACGAAACCCCCGAGTCTGTTCCCAATAAAAGCCACATCCGGAGAAAGTAACTGTTTGACTGGTTTATATCTACATGCTTACACACACACACACACACACACACACAAAGAAGAATGTTTTAAATGGCTGGATATGAGATTGATTAGGGAGAATCAGGATATTACTTGCTTGGCCTCTGTGTGTGTGTGTGTGTGTGTGTGTGAGATGTGTGTTTATCTGTGTGTGTGTGTGTGGATATTATGTTGTGTACATGTTGTGTGCATGTATGTTTGTATGTGAGGGCATGCATGCATGTGTGTAGGTGTGTGTCTGTATGTAATGGCTCACATGTGCCTGATTAAAGAACACATTAGGTCATCTTTCATTCCTTCCGGGCCTGTCGTGTGTGTGTGTGTGTGTGTGTGTGTGTGTGTGTGTGTGTGCGCGTGTGCGTTGCTGTACGTTGTTTAGCTGAGCAATTTCAACATTTGAAGCGACCTCTTTCACAGTGTGATGAACACCGCTCTTTGCCCTTCATTTAACTTCCTCTCTCGTCATTTGCTCTGTCTCCCCTCCTGTCTTTCAATTCCCTCTCTCTGTCTCTCTCTCCCTCTCTCTCTCTTTCTATCTGTCTGTCTCTCTCTCTCTCTCCTCAGTATCCATTTCCTCTCATTTTCCTCCACTGCATGTTGTGCAGCCGTGTGTGTAAGCCCATGTTTGTGCGTGTGCGTGCCCGCCTGTTGTATAATTGTGTACATGCGCGTGTGTGTCTTAACGTGTGGATTGATGTTTTTAAGATGACGCTCTGCAGCGGTTGCAGTGTGCCAGCGTTTTGGTTGGTCGCAGGGCAGATGGTGACCTGCAGATGAACCCGTCTTTTCTGCTCATTTGTTCAGCTGCCTCTAATTTTCCCTCCTCCTTTACATTACAAGTGCTTGGGATCCTGCCATGCAGTGCTCAGGTTGCGCCACTAGAGGGCACAGCAGACCAGGTTTTGGTGCAGAGCCGACAGAGGATCCAGTCTGCCTCTGAGGCGGGTTTTTTGCATGTTGCACTGCAGAGACAGTCATGGAGCGTCAGCAGTGAGTGTTTGATACTTTACTGGAAATCTTTCATGTTTTTAGTTTTGAGGAGGGTTTTTTTTTAGGAAATGTTCAGTTTTTTCTACAATTAAAAAACAGAATGGTGGATATTTTATAGTATATTATACTACTTTAGAGTATTTTTCTTGACATTTGAATATGACCATTTGTAAGAACATGTTTTTATAGATGAATAAAGGATTTATTTTTCAGCTATTAATCATTTATGGTTAAAAATGAAATTTAGGCAAAAATAACTGAACATTTAACTAGATGTAGAAAAAACAAAAATCCAACATTTCGAGATTTTATTTTTATTGTCAGATCGAAGCTGTCTATAGTTTGTGGTACTTGCAATCATGACTTCAGTATTTCTAAAATCCTGGCCTTCAGCAGCTTTAACAAGGAGGGTGAGACACTTTACCAAATAGGAAGTCGTTCTTTTGTACATGTCATTGCTCGCTTCCTTCCTCTTTGTTGTTCCTCTGCTTTCTTTCCTGACTGATCCAGCTGTTGCTCTCTCTCCACTTTCTTTGTCTAATTAGAAGGTCAGACTATGTTTCCTCTGTGAGTTCACAGCTGGAATTGTCCATTAGTTCACTTTTAGTTTTTTGGGAGGATGGGGTGAAATCAGGGTATGCCTTTTAAACTGCTTGTAGAGGAGCATTGTGTGTGTTGTTTGGGGGTTTAGGTTTTCTTTTCCCTACATGCTCTTCTTCTGTAGTCTAGAATATTGTTCTGCTTTTAGTTTTGTTTAATTAGGTTTAATTTGACACTATCTGTATGTCCCTTTATCTCATATTTGTGTTCATGTATATCAGTATTTCATTATTCTAAACAACCCAGCAGAGGAAAAACAAAAACCAAGACATCAATAATACCACTGTGAAATGAAAAGAAAGAAGTTGTGTCAGGCCGAAATCAAAAATTCTAGAATAAAACATTATTCATTCTTTTTTTTTTTTTTTTTATTAGTACGTCAAATTGAAATAAAGCCTTTTATTTGGTGGATTCTCTATACCTAACTGTTATTTCAATGACTAATAAATATGAAAATGTTTTTGTAATTTAATGCAACTAACTACTTTAACAATAAATAACTACTAGACTGTGCAGTATATAAAGTTACAGTCAATTAGTCAGTGGACTGAAATAAAATGAAACACTGATAAATCATTGACAGTAAATGGTTTAGAAATGGCAGAAACTTCTAAAACTGCTGCTTTCCTCTGATTTAAATAACTCTAAACTCAAAATGTTTAGGTTTGGGATTGTTGGTCAGAAAAATAAACAATGTTAAGACTTGTGTCGCCTTGTGCTCTGAGAACATATTCCACTAATCGCTGATTTTAACGATCAACATTCACTTTTTTTAAATCCAAAGCTCAAATGAAAAAAATCATCAGCAGCCTCATAGCTAATGACAATAAGTGTTATTTGCAGGCCTGATTTGAATCAGAACATATACTAACAAATGCTAATGTGACAGCTTGTCCCCTCATTCTCATGCATCCGTATGTTTCCTGCTGAGCATCTGTGCTTATGTATGTGGGTGTGTTTCAACGTCTGCACGTGTGTCAGCGTGTGCCCAGAAAAGTGTGTATCTCTGTGTATGTTTGTGTGTGTGTGTGTGTGTGTGTGTGTGTGTGTGTGTGCTGTATGCAGGACTACTGTGCTATGGTCTCCCTCTCTCTTTCTCTCTCCTCAGCTCTTATGAATCGATGATCATGTGGTGTAAGGGAGATAGATGGCCTCCAGCTCCATCTTGTCTCCTCTAATTGTAAAATATTAGTTACATTAGACTCTGGCCCATGATTAATGGAACTTATTTGGAAGGTGGACTCTCTCTCTCTCTCTTTCGCTCTCTTTCTCTCACGCACACGTACTTTCTTTTCTCCCTCTCTCTTGGTTACCAATGGTCTCCAAAGTCTCTTCCTCAAAGAATTGAGTGATTTCACTTAAAGCGGACAAATAGGCTTTTCCCTCTGGTAGAGAAAGAGAAAGAGAGGAGGAGAGGAGGAAATGAGGAAGGGAGATAAGAAAGAGCAGAGAGCTTATGAAAAGAGAGAGGAGGAGGAGGAAGAGGAGGAGGGGGGGAGGGGGTAAATAACAGCTCTACCAGGAGAGGTATTAAAAAGTTGTGTGGTGTTGTTTGCATCTAAAAGAATTTAAGCTGGGCGCTGGATAATGCTGCGTTAGATTATTCTGGAGACGTGAAACATGGTCAAGTGTTGATCGTGTTTACAAGATGATCTCTGTGAAAAAGGGATATTTTAGTCTAATGCTAATGATACCTGCCTCGCTGATCACATCCAGAGAGGAGCTGGAGTTCACATTCAACATTATGAAGTGTGCACAACAACTTCTATTCTATTCTAGGCAGCTGTACAAAGTAAGAGAATGAAGACACACACACACACACACACACACACACACACACACACACACATTACGATGTCTTGCAGTGTGATCAGATTGTGTGCATTTTATCCAGGCTGTCAATCACACTCATCTACAAATATAATATCTGCATATATATCATAGCAGTGTGTCTAAGGTCACAGTACAGACAGGAGAAAGCTTAAGTGACGTGGACATAGCAACGCTTTCTTAATCACACTAACACAGCTCCATCTACTTCACTAACCTCTCTATTCTGATTCTTGATGCGCATATCAAGCCAGCAGTGCTCACAACTCACAACTCAGCTAAATAAATCAGTTTGAAACTGAAATGTAAAGCTGTTTTTACTATGAGAAATATCAGTCTTACAGAGTAGAGCAAAGATTAAAACAAAGCGAGGAGATATATATGTGCATACCTCCAGTAGCCTGTATGCTTTTCACACATCTGGATATTATAAATATTGCTGTGATGTCAAAGATGATATCCAGCATATGTGACTTGATCTATATGCTTGCTCCTAGAATCAATACTTTTATTCTGAAGCTGCTGGTTATGAAGCAGCTTTAATGTTATTTGTGAAGCAGTTTATTTTACAAACTACTGTTGATGTTACTCTTTACATTCACATGTTGGATGAGCATAAACCCATAAATGCCCCTCACTCATCCATCAAGCGTTCTCATAGGTCAGCATGTTGTCTGGAGTTTTTCTCCTGTAAATTCTAAGGGTCATTCTTCACTTTCTAACTGAATCATGATATTCTCATGTGAGCACAGAGTAGCTACCGTCCTACTGCCTTCATCTTTTACTAAAGTCAAAGATAACAGTATAAGTGGAATATCATATATGTTATATATTAGGTTTTTAATAGCATCTAAATGCTGACCAGCTCAATCGGGGGCTAATTTAAAGTATTTTATATTATGTAAATATGTATTACATTATTCCAATATGTAACAATTCAATATATAACAGTTCATGTAATGTAATGTAAGTGTCCCACATCCTTAAACCAATGTGTACATCATAATGTACAATATGATTGTATGTTTTTTTAAATATAATCTTAACCTGCAAAGGAAATTGGAATTCTTGCTGTTAAATAAAGGTGAAATAAAAAGTCCAATATCTCCCTCTGAAATGGAACAGCACTAGCAGAACATTTAAATATTTAAGTATTTATTTGAGTATATGCACTTTGTTACTTTCCACAAACTAGACTAAAATGATTAATAAGTAAAAGTCAGTCTTTATGTCTAGATTTTGTGATGTTATATCTCCAGTTTGTTGTTGAGCTTGATGTGCTTGTCTCTCTTTAGATGTAAACAGCCATTTTCACCTTAAAGATGACTGATATTTCTCCATGTGTCAGTTCTTAATTTTACATGTTCAAATCATGCATGAGAAGATTTCTGACTTGGCCCACAATGCAGTAGCTGAGAAGAGCTTTACCTCTTTATCTTATCCACCACTGCAGCTCTCTGACTGCTGACCGCTGAGCAGGTCGACCTCGGCAGCTGAGCCTAAACATAGAGGAAAAGCATGTAGTTTCATCACTCATCTCTCCAGCTGTTCTTTGGTTTTCTGAGCATTAAAACTAGGACCTCACAGTCAAAAATGCTTCAACATCCAGACTAGTGCTGGGCTGTCCTCAGAAAGTTTCAGTCAGCTAATTCAAATCACTAAGAATGACGGTTTTCTTCTCACAAACAGTCCTAACAGTCGACAGTTAAATTATAAATCAGCAAGAACAAAGTTTCCCCCTCTCTTGGGGTCCTTGCGACAAAATCTTGAGTGTCTCAGTGTGTCTGCCTGTGTGTCGCTCTGTGTTTTCTAACTATTTCCATAACTTTTAACTGTTATCGCTGTGTGTTGAGGTCAAAGGAAGTTCATGATGATTAATGCAGCAGAGCAGCCGATGCTCTTTGTGTCAGAATGTGAGTGAGAAGCAGGTGGCCGGCATATCTATCAACCCCCACTGCCCTCCATCTTTCTTTTTTTTTTCTTTCTCTTTATTGCTGAGAGACATGGATGACAGCCTACGCACACGCACACACACACAAACACAGATACAGACACACACACACACACACACCCACACACACTCACTCACAGATGCGGACACACACACATGCAGTTGGGCATCCATTATCTGTGTACAGTGACAGGTCAGCAGCAGATTGTGCCTCCCTCAGTTCAGCAGGGACTCTGACTGAGGAAAAATAAGGCGAGGGGGGAATGTCTGCTCCGCACACACACACACACACACACACACACACACACACACACACACACATATATACACAAACGCACACTCCTCACATACAAAAAACTATGGTCTCAGTTCTCTCTGGGACAAGCTGTGAACCTTCACAAACGAGGGTGAACAAGTACAAGGTACAAGTGAGTGAACAAACACTCATTCAGTTAAAACATGTGAAACAGTGAATGTAAGAAAAGTGAGATGAAGCAAAATGTGAAAATGAGACAATGAATGAACGAGTGACAGAGAGAGTTTGTTTGATTGATAACATGAGTGAGTAAATAAGTGAATGAGAAACAAAGAGAGAGAAAATGTCATTGATGGGGTGGGTTAGTGAAAGAAAGAAAACAGGTAGTGAATGAATGAATGACTGTGTAAATGAGTGACTAATAGAATATTATGAAAAATAAATTAAATGTGGCAACTGAAAAAAACATTGGTGAGTGAGAGAGTGACTGAGTGAGAGAGGTAGTGGATGAGTGTTATCAATAAAATGAGTGAGTGAAGAAAAAACAGAGAAAGTGACTGACATAATGAGTGAGTTAAGACATAATGGTGTGAATAAATAAATGGTGTGGATGAATGAAAGAAAGAAAGAAACAATGAATTTCTGAGGGAACCAAAAATGCGTGATGAGTGAATGAGCGATTGAGTTGGTAAAAGAAAATGTGAATGACACAACAAGTGAGTAAATGAGTGAATGAATGACTGAATGAGCAAATGAGAGAAAATATGTATGAGTGAATGGAAAAAAAGAGTGAGTGTGAGTTACAGTGAGAAGTCAGTGAGTCAGTGACTGAGTGAACAAACAGATGAGTGAATGAGTGCATGAAGCAAACTTTGAGTGCAAGCATTAAAAAAAAATCATCATCAGCAGCAGATTCCAGAGAAGAGGCAGAAAGTGAAAATAGAGCGAGAGATGAAGACAGAAAGGAAGGAGCTGCTATTTTGGGTTCTTATTAACAGGTCCTACTGGTACAGCAATTAATAATCTAGTTCAGTATTTAACATGGGACCTAGTCCCTGGTGGGGACGTTTTAGCTGGCTTTGATGCTGAAAGAGCTCTCCCCCCACCCACCCCTACCACTCCACACCACCACACCACCCTCCACCATTCCTCTACTCTCCTTAAGTGCCTCCCCTGGTGTTATTTGTGTGTTGGTTTTCTCTAGTTAAGCTAGGAAACAGACCAAATCGCTATTCCCCAAACTTCAGGCCAATTTTCTATCAACACGCCAGCTCGTTGAGGGAAATGCTCTTAATTCATCAGAGGGAATCTCGAGAAGGATACATTCCCTTCAGGCTGTTTGAAGTAATGTAAATGTATTTATTTTTGGAGGGGGTGGGGGGGGGGTTGGGGCTGGGGGTGGAATTAAAAATATATTTTTTTATTTTTTGGACAGAAATCAATGGACTTATGAAGCCATAGTCAGGGAGGCATTTGATAAATACGAAACAAGAATGTATTTTTCACAAAGCTGCACTCACAATTCCTTGTCATTGGCAGAGATTTGGTAATGAAATGATCTCTAATCATAGTGGATGAGCTTTGGTTAGGTTTAGGCAAAGAAAACTACTTGGCTGACTTTAGAGAAATTTGACATTAATGTTTGGCAGGCGCTTTTTGTCCAAAAGTGGCAAACAAACAAGGTACGATCCAAACCACAGAGGATGAAGGAGAAGCCTTCAAGAACAAATGGCCACAAACTTCACTTCCAAAGTCTGCCTGACCCTGGAATGATAAATTGCAAGTGCATGAAGTAAGACATGCACATAACAAATGAAAAAGTTTATTTTTGGGACTAGAACAATAGTCTTCAGTCCCTAATTTGAGGACACAGCGTGTTTGAATTAGTCTTGTACATTGTGTAAACTCACAAGTTGTAATCAGCTGCCACTTTTACGCTCGCTCTGTACGGATCAATTGACTGACCACAACGTCGTGCTCGCACTAAACGTAACCGCCCCTGGTCGGGTTTGTCTAGTGACAAGTCCAATAAAGTTAATTCGAACAAGACGACGTGTCCTCAACAATATTGACAAAAAGAGAGAGAGAGAAGAAATGCAGCGTTACTTTGTGTAATCTCACTGTGAATAGAAAAAAAAATTGAGGAGAAAAAAAACATATGGAGTCACAGATGGTTGGAACATGTAGACAATATGGCCTTGTGTGTCTGTTCAGCTGCAAAGTTCAAGTTCTAAATCACGGCAGTCTCAGTTAAGACAGTTTTAGCCACAACATGTCAAATATACTCCAATGATATTAAAACAAGCTCACATCAAACCACTCTGGCAGCCCGATTCTAAAACTAGTCGATGTAAAACTGTGCTTTATGTGTACACTGGCTCAAAACATCCATCCTGACCTCCTCCCTAATATGTTGTACATTGCATCAACATCACACCACTTCAGCTTTTAGTGTATTATACAACTCGCCAAACCACAACAAGTCTCTCATTAGAAAAACATAAGAATAGATCATTTCAAGTGTTTCAGAAAAACGACTGAAAGCTGTTGTTGTCTCTTTCTCCACAAGCACAGGTTGCACCGAAATGTCCGCGTGGCATCATGGAGGAACGCTTCCCGACATTACTTTTTTAGTGTTCATGTGTTGGCATTCAATAGTCTGTATGCGTGCGTGAGGGTGTTGCTGTAGTTTGCTGAGTAATCTGGGAGCCTCAGCATGCATGCAGGTTATTGGACAGATGGTTTAGCACATTTAATTGCTCACACCTTCTGTGTGGCTCTGCCTATCTTTGCCCGCTAACTCTGTCTCTCTTTTTAGCTCTGTCTATCCCTTATTCTCTCTTTTTCTTTGTCGCACTGTCACAGCTTCCTTAAAATAGTCGTGGACTTCATCTATAGGTTCCTACATGACTCACCTACACCTTTACACCTATTTTGTTTTAGACTGTTCACAGTACAGGTTATGGATGTGCACATGTGTTTTGGTGTGTGTGTGCCTGTATCTCAGACCTTTTAAATGCAACTGGTGTGTGTCATGGATACAAAAGCTTCAACATAAAAGTGACAGAGTGGAGCCACCCTTTAGGTTTCTCACTTTTCATGCTTATATTCTGCACAAACACACACTGCAGGTAAATGCATGCACATATACAGTACACACACACACACACACAACATATAGATACAACAAACCCACGCACTTAGAGCAAACACACACATATCTCTATACAGAGGCACATAAAGACTAGGAACAGCGCTCTGGCAGAGTACCAAAAGCTGCCGTCCTTAAATGCCATTTGATGCCAGCACTGCCATCTGTTGCCGTCTTAAGATAGCTCTTCTCACAAGACGCAGGCGAGACAACACTTTTCTAAGAGCCCTGGTGTATTTTTCACATATGGCCACAAACTGTCCAATATAAGCACAGTTTGGATAAGTTACAGCTTTAATGCAAAAAAAAACAAAAAAAACGCCTGTGTCCTATCTTTCCTGTCACTCCTCACTGTCACTTATCGAGGGAAAAGATGAAAAATAAAAGTCGTTTTCCCAGACTACACGTCTAATAGTCCATACAGTAACGCATTCAAAGGCAAAGGTAAGCCAATAATAATACAATTATTATAATGTCTGTTCAATTTTAAAGATGCAACACTTTTGTCATGGACTTCATACTGAGTATTACAGGAACATATTGTTGAATAACAGTGGAATACAAAAAATGCAAATGAGAGCAGATAGAGAGAAAAAAAAGGAATGAACTTACCTCCAGTAAGTATGTGTGTGTGTGTGTGTGTGTGTGTGTGTGTGTGTGTGTGTGTGTGTGTGTGTGTGTGTGTTCATGGATAGAGATAAGATAATGACGGTGAGCTGAGTGTGAGTGAGGAGTGGGGGTGGGCATGTGTGGCGGGTGAAACATGGGCATGTTTGTGGCAGCGGTCTGATACATCTTTCCTCCACACACATACACACAGACACACACACACACACACACACACACACATACACACCCACTGAATACTCTCCTCTTGCCCTCCCCTCCCTCCCCTCCACTTCCTCCTTTTTCCTCTGATCTCCATGCAGAGGGCCTTAGGGGGTTAATTAACAGGCTTAGATAATGCCACACTAATGAAAACAAGACCACTGTTTCTTCTCTCTCTCTCTGTCTCTCTCTCTCTCTCTTTCTACCTCTTTCTTTCTCTATCTGTTTATCTCTTTCGCTTCCTCTCTTTCTTTCACTGTTTAAGGCTTTTGGCCCGGCACCCACCCATTGTCTGGGCAATTTATAATAAAGACCAAAAGGACGTATAAAACAGCTGAAATAAAGCAAAGAAAAAAAACAGACAACAGATTGTGCAATGTCAGTGGTGAAAAACAATTATATGGGGGGAATCGGAAAGGTCATTAGTTAAAAAAAGAAAAAGAAAAAAAAGAAAGTGGAACCCTATCATCAGTCCAATGCCAATGTTTTTTTTTAAATTCTCTCTTTCTATAACATCTGTGCATGGCAGCTACAGTCCAGTGAAGATTAGGTAGCGGTTCCAAGGGATAATTCATATTACTGGGCTGGATCTGTGCCATAATATGGATCCTGATCATTTCCCTCACTAATTGGTTTAATCAAATATTTTGTGGAAAGAATTTTTCATAATACATTATCACTGGATTGCAGCCAATTATTCCAGTGATGTTCCAGGTAGAAAAAAGCAATGTCAAAGTACCAAAAAATGTGCTTTACTTTTTTTCCTGAAAGTTTTTCATTATAGTCAATCAAAGACAACGGTTTCTTTCTCGCTTATCAGCTCATGTGCTGTTCAGCCAAAATGAGCTCAGTGCTGCCACCAGTGGCTGGAAGTTATATGAAGAAGATCATAGTTTTGCTGCGTTCCATTTACCTCCGAAGTTGGAAGTCGGAGCTGGGAACGACGTCACACCCGAGTTGAATCGTTCAAGTTTAGAAATCAGAAAACCAGTTCTAGCCAGGTTAGCCATTGATAGCAATACCTGTTGATAAAAATGCATTTCGCTGTATTTTGCGCATACAAACAGTGTAGCAACATGTCCACAGTAGAAGTTGAACAGTGTTGTGTGTACGACTGATTTAATGAGATGCAAATAAACACTATTGATGCACAGGGCTACCGTCCATTGTCCAAGTTCCACAAGATGGCAAGTTAACTTACACACTCATAATGCCATTGTGAATTCATTCTTTGAACTGGTTTGAATCTATGCATTTTTACTGAAATCAAGAGTGTTTAATTGAGCAAACAACTGTAATGCTGTGATAGCATGTGCTGTAAGTACTGGAGCTGCAGGGTACACTATACAGTGAGTGAGCTCATGTGGGAGGCAATAAAGTAACATCTACATATTTCCACTGACAAATCTGTAAGAAATAACCTTCAGAGTTCAATCTACTGCACAGCAAAGTATCATTTCGCTTCAAAATCCTGAATGAATGATGTAACGCCCATGCATTTGACCTACCTGTTAATTACAACAATGAAACATGCACAGAAAAAAAGAGTTTCTCTGATCAGCACAGGAATTAACTCAGACTGACAATCAGCTGTCATCCCAGGATTGATGCAAACTGAGAAATACCCATGTTCAAATGTCCTCTACAGTCATCAGAGAGAAACAAAGGACAGCCAAATGAAACCAGCTAAAGGAAACAATATCAATATCATATTCAACCGTTTCTTCATGTGTTACATGCCATGAATCTAAGCTTAAATGATCAACCACATCTCATGGTCTTCATCCAGCAAAGGTAGCTGACTCAGCAGTGGCGGCTGGTGACAAAAATGTTTGGGGGGGCGCAGTTTGATGGTTGGTGGTCCTAAGGTTAGTGTCAAACAAACTGTAGCACCACTTCATACCGCAGCAAAAAAACAAAAATAAGAAAGGAAAACCAATCTAAAAACAACACAACGCACTATAATGTCCCCTGGTTTGTCCCAGTATGATATCTCAGACCCACAGAGAGAGGAATAAAAAAATACAATTAGACATGACAAAATGCCCATTTCACTCACATCACCTAAAGTTACCAACAGTTAAAGCAGAGTAATCAATAAGGTTATATGCTTAAGAAGAGACACCACCTATATTTTAGTTACTGTGTCTTCAGTCCTGATTTCACTGTAATGTGTTAGTTGTTGCAATACTTAAACATGACAATAGATGGCGCATTAAGCACTATACACTGCTGTGATGAAGCATTACTTATTTAACTTCTTATTTTAATAATGAAATGTACCCCAAATTAACTGTAATAGTCAAAATGACTACCATCATCATCTCTTATCCTGCATTTATGCATTTTAGTTTTTTACACTTCATAGTTATGTCTTTTATAAAGTCTTTTTAACACTTAATTATTTTAAGTATCACTTAAAATATTAATAATAAGAATGCAGCTACTACCAGGACTTATAAAAGTTCACTGACTGAATCTATGTTCCTCTTCTAGAGCCTGGCATAGAGTAGGTGCACATGTAGCCAATGCTAAGCTTAGCATTGCTGCAGAAAGATCTCAGCAATGCTAAGTCTGCTAATAACAACTTAGCTTCATGCTATTGTCTTGGTGGCTGCAGCTACTTTAGTGTGCATTTTTTCAGAGAGATGTTTTAGGTCTCGTTCCCCTGACATTGTCCACAACGTTTCAGTGCTGACACTTTGAAACAGCAAACAGATAAAGCAATAAAAGGAATAACTCACCCTGCATCCAGCTAGCCAGCTCCTTTTGTCATAACAGCAGCGGGAGAAGCTCCGGGTCTCAGCTCTTCCTTTATCACTGCTGCTGCTGAGGTCGGTCCGGTCCAAACTGCTTTATCCTCTTTCTCTTTTCAAGTGAAAGTCTTGTGAAATTATGTTTTTGTAGAGAAATTACCAAATCTTCTTTAATTACCGCGGCTCCGAAACTACCGTCAGCAGGTGTTTGAGTGACAGGTGGATATTAATTGGCACAAGGCGTGGCTTGTTCCTTTTTAATGTTGGGTCACAAATAAAATCTGAGAATTACATTTAAAAATACTGCATAACATATACCCATCTAACACATATATCTCAAAATTCCTTGACATTGATAATGTACCTGTTGTAAATCTGAACCTGAAAGTGTAACTCACTTGTTTTATGGTTGCTCATATAGCAGTAACTACATTTTGGAAAGAGCTAC
Organism: Scomber japonicus; assembly: GCF_027409825.1. NCBI lineage: Eukaryota > Metazoa > Chordata > Actinopteri > Scombriformes > Scombridae > Scomber > Scomber japonicus. The sequence continues at coordinate 6,705,476 of NC_070578.1, forward strand.
TGTGCAAAACAACACATAAAGTCAACATTGAGGGGTAGAACATTATTATTACATTTCGAATTTAAGTTAATTACAAATAAGAAATCTATCAGTGATGGATATCCATTCAGAGGTTTTCAACCAATAAGCTGTCACCAGTGCAATTTTCATTTTGTACGGAAGAGTATGAAGTCTGTCACGCCAGGCTTTGGTTATTTGTTTTTTTTTTTTCTTTCCTTTGTCTCTCATTTATTATTACTGTTAATGACCCTTACTATGCCTTCAAATGACTGTAAACCATGTTGTTGCTATTGCACAAACTGTGAACTGGAATGACTGAGAAAAAAAAGAGGAGTTTGAGTGACAGCAGCTGATGGGAGGGCATGAATGACAGCCAGAATTGTCCAATCCCAGTAGGTTAAAAAACATAAAACAACAACAATTCACTGCCAATAAAAGTGTGCACCCTGGGAAAACTGAAGGAGGCCAGTTAGAGAGCAGCTTCAGGTCATGTGCTTGTCAAAAGTTTGAGGGCTTACTGATCCCCATTAGGCCGGTGCCCCGCACACAGGAAGTACAAATAGAAATTAATAAAATACCATTTGGAATCAATTTATAATGAATGCTGACAGGTGCTGAGAGACTAACAGGTGCATTTTACTAGCAAATACTCTTATTTCATAATTATTTAGCATTATCTAATTAATTTATATTTAATATATTTAAGTAGACTTTCTCTAGATATTTGGAGGGGGCAGCGCCCCAGTGCCCCGCATTAACCCTGTAACTCAGATGTCCTCATATGACCTCAAAGTGAACTTTTGGTTGGGGCTAAGGTCATCAACCAAGAGCCAGTCGACACCCAAAGAAAGATCAATGAGGCTATTCACATCCAACACCAAAGACCAGCCTTGGGCAGAGACAGGGGTTACAATATGACCCCTTCATAATGTGACCGAATGTTGACATAATACCCGAGCTTGCTCCATTTGCTGGAATATATGAGATGCAGTTGAAAGCTCCAAATGATTGGTTGAAGTTGACCTCCATTTCGCTATCAAATCAGGTGGGTTAATATGAAAGCAAAACTCTGCCCAATGACTTGTGACTCCAAAAGAGACAAACTCTGGACACCCGTTGACTATCATTGATGTAGCAAAATAACTATAGTACTATACTATAACAATGATAGCCATGTGCAATATATCTTTTTCATTTATTGTAGAAATTTCTTCTCGAGCCAGTGGCAAAAATGTATAGTGTCAGCTGTATTTGTCCAACACCCCATTCAGAATGATTACCACAAAAGATAGTGATCACCTATCTGTCTTGTTGTAATATTGTGTCTCCCAGTGCTTGTGTCTCTTTTTGTCTCCATCCTTGTTGGTAAGTACTTATTACTGTGGTTGGCGTACACTTGTCAATTAATCAAACAGTATGGGTGGTGCTGATGTTTTATAATTGTAATCTTGTCTTCTAGAAATGATGTTCATATTCTACTGGTTTGTTACCTCAATGACATTGTTATTGTGAATGAATGGCTACATGTTTGTTCTCAGTGGAAGCCGTAGGGAGGTGGTTAGAGTGGAAAGTTCTGCATACAAAGTGCTGGACTTTGGCAACGGAGACTGGACTTTTGCATCCTAAGACCTGTGTGTGGAAAGGTTTGGCAACAGAAGTGGTTAGGAACAGATTGTGGTCTCAGTGAAATGTCAAAGTAAACACATTCTGTCTTGTGCCTCAAGTCACTGTGACTGTGCTGTAAGTAACCAAAACATCACTATTAAAACAGTTTAATACTGTTTTAGTTGCTAAGAACAGATATTATCATCATAGGGGAACATATGTACTGTATGTTTTAGGTGAACTTTTGGCAAATATGTTCTGTATAATATAAAAGAAGAAAAAAGACAGTATATGCCTATGCCTATTAGTAATAAATAGGTATTTTTATGTCACCTAGTGGTAGCAGTATGGTATTGCACTAAAAACCAAAAATTAGTAATTAATTACTAGTGACTTATCTCAAAAAGTAATTGGATTACTTTACCAATTACTACAGAAAGTAATTCAGGTACTTTGAACACCAAAGTGTCACCTGTCCCAAAATCTCAGAGTTCAGTCCATTCAGTAAAGACCCCGTTTTTTCTCCCCCCACAACCCCAAATCAGTTCAGTTCAATCCAGTGTCACAAACATAGAAGAAAGACAACTCAAGAGTCCCTTCTGGGTTTTATTTCAGATTTATTTCAGATCCACAACTCAAACCAGCAATTGCAGCAGCAGTTCAGTAACAGGTATTATTTACAATAAAGCACAAGGCTTACATTTTACCAGTTTGTCTGCAATGATATGGACTTTACAAGGCAGCTCTGAGACATGTTAAGGTCACATGATATTGTGTTTGTGTTGTCTGCTATCCTCTTCAGTGATCCACTATTTTCACATAAAACAAAGGTAAAAAGTAACAAGCCCATTTAAATCTCAGTAATTGTAGTTACGTTATTTAATTTGAAAAAGTAATTAGTTACATTACTATTTAGTGCAAACATTACATTGTAAAGTGTTACTCCCAGCACTGCTAGACATCCAAACCTCCTGCCTCCTCCTAACAAGGCAAAATCATCTATCAAGTCACCTTATATTGACGTGATATGAACAGCATCACTTCTCCAGGTCATAATTACTACAGCCACTACAAGGCGTAAACATAACTATAGGTCATTTTTGCCAACCTGAATTTTAGACCTACACTGTTGTTTTTCCAGTGAAGACGGGTTGGTTCTGTACGGACATTTTGCAACTTTGCAGAAATGTTTCTTCAATACATTTCCTGATTATGTTGATAAAAACATAATCCAGTTGTTGTTTTCTTTTTCAAAATGTATTTGCTTATACCAATTAGTAGCATTCACTGTTGGAGAGAGGGTTGCCACAGAATTTCTTTGGCTTTGTCCTGCCACTCTCATTTTCACTTGTAAAATACACCACTCTGTGTGTTCCACTCGGATACAACAGGGTAGTTGAATCGCTATTGTGTAATATTGAATAGCAAACCGGATCTTGATTGATAGGACTGGAATTCAAACAGTAAATGAATACAGCAATCATTACTGAGAAATTATTTTTGACTCAATAACATATTGTAGCATCACCCCAGTTGTGAGCAATGTGAACCTCGCGTGATAGAGAGAAGTGTCACAGAGGTCAGATGGACAAAAGAAGAAAGAAAAGAGTGGTAGAAGATGTTCGTTTGACAGAATAATAGTTAGTTGGATGCTGCTGGGCCACAGTCAGCATGTGGGCTGTTTTGGTTGCTGGCACACACCAGAGGACATGGATTAATGATGGCAAATTTGGAGCATTACAGTCGCTGGGCATTTGGCTTGAGGAGTGTGTGTGTGTGTGTGTGTGTATGTTTGTGTGTATGTCTGTCAGTGAGAGAGGGTGTGTGTGTGAATGAGAAAGAAAGAGCTTCTCTTTCATTTTTAATCCATAACAAAGTATAGCCTGTGTGTCTCCAAGTTGCTCTGCAGAAGTCAATTTCAATCTCAACACTAACTCAAGTTTATACATCCTATCCAAACTTTTTTCAAGCCGTGCAATTCAAACCACAATCCTTCTTTTTACCTAAACATCTCCCCAGAGATAAAACCAAGCTTGATTTGTATTTATTTTTAAAGTCCACAGAGACAAACAGTAAGATAGAGCTGGAAGGGAGAAAAAAAACAACAAAAAAAACGAGTTGAGTTGTTTGGGGGCATAACTCGCTCTCCCTAAGTGTAAAATGGGATGAGATATTCTGCCTCTCGGACTTAACGTAATGTAAGAGAGTGTGAAATTAAACTGCACACGAATAAAAGGGACCCTTTATTGTGTGCCACAGACTCGCTTATCGGGAAATTCAGACAACTGGAACATCCAAAGCCTCCAAACTTGTAGCAATCCCCTTTGTCTGGCTCTGGAGCACACAATGTAATATCAGAAAGCCGGAGAGGCTCCAAAGCCTGTGTCAGATTGCCAAACACAAAGTAGCTGCAAATCCTGCCTCCGTGCATCCTGCGTTGCCTCGTTGCATCCTCACGTCGCACCAGTTTGTGTGTGTGTGTGTGTGTGTGTGTGTGTGTGTGTGTGTGTGTGTGTGTGTATGTGTTAGCGTGCATGTGTCCGTCTTTATACAGTATAAGTAGACTGTGCACTCACTCCTGCTAACCCCATGTGTATGCCAGTGAGTGCTTCAAATAGATTGTTTCCTCTTTAATTCCCGGCCTTTTACCTATTGATATTCCCTGCACCTATCCCCGCGCCTCTTTTAAACCCCATATGTTAATTTGATTTAGAGCATCTCAAATTGAATAAGAACGAAAGAAAAAAAAAGAAAAAAGAAAACGAGGGTAACTGCAAATGTACTGTTATTAATAACCTAAAGTACTACAGAGGTCTCAAACTCTCTCTCTCTCTCTCTCTCTCTCTCTCTCTCTCTCTCTCTCTCTCTCTCTCTCTCTCTCTCTCTCCATTCTGCCCCTCCCACTTCCTTCCTCCCTCCCTCTCCATTTTGGCCTTTCTCTGTCTGACTGTGAGTGAGTGAGCTAAGTGAAGTGGGTTATGATGGCGGTGTAATCGGCATCCCTCAAACAAACGGCTGGTGCTATTAAGGGCCATTGTGTTTGCTGCAGTGATGATCAGATTCAATCTAGGGAGAACATTCTGTGCTGGAGCTATGGCAAGGGGGGTGGTGGTGGATGGTGGGGCAGGGATAGAGAAAAATACCTCGCCTCATTCCGCTCTGCTATTGTGTTCAAGGGACTAGATGTATGCACGCTCTTCAAAAGATGCATATCGACTCGGGGAGTTGCAAAAGTTTAGTTCAGATGAATTCGCGGGAGATCCTCTGGGCTGCACAAAGTGAGGCGAGTATTAAGTGTTGGGTAATGCATGGAGGATGTATTTGTTTCAATAAGGAGTTCGGGCAGTGCTGCTGGGGTAGTGCAGATGAGAAAATCACTTTTCCTTTTCCTCCTTGTCCTTAACTTTACCCTCTTCTACCAATCTCTGTTTCCTGCAGTCAAATATATTTCATGTCGTTAAACACACCTTCATAAGAGTCTGTGGAAGGCCTGAAGTGTACCTGTGGCCAGAAGGGTGGAGGTTGAAGTTGGGTTTATAGGCCAGTACATCACACTATTTATTGAATATAAGCCAGCCATTTGATACAGGGGCAGCATAGAGTCCCAGTGGTCAGTGGTTAGTACTGTCACCTCAGGTTCCTGGGTTTGAATTTGTCAACTGGCTTGGGTCTTTTTGTGTGGAATGTGGATGTTCTTCCATTGCCCGTATGTATGCCCTCCTCCACAGTGCAAAAAAAGGATAGATAAGCTAGGGTCTAAATTGTCTATAGGTATGTGAATGGATATCTGTCTGCATTCCAGTCAGCCAAATCACATGGAATGATGTAAAGTATTAATGTTTAGGGTTTCAGGTCTGACTTCACCACTCCGAACAAGGAAACTCTTAACTGAGCTGATAATAACTTAAGTCTCAAGGCCTACAGGTGGATAGGTGGGGCTTTGACTGCAGTATGAAAAGCAGCAGTAGCACTAGCTGCAAGTGACAGTGTAGCTTTCAGGTGAGCAGTGTAGCAGCAGGCACAGAGGGTATTTTGTTTTAGGCATTGGCGGGACAATAAAGTACAATCCATGAAGGGCAGTTGGAGTATTAGAACCCCACACAGCAGTTTGTCAGACTGTGAGGTAGGACTTTACAACTCTGGAAAGTTATTGGAGCAACAATAATTGTATCCTCTGTCTCGCAATAGAGAGGTAAACAGCAGAAATACCCCACTAACAAGTTCAATAGCTGCATATACTGTACCTGTTTGGCCAAAACAGTGTGTTTCATTGCATTACACTGTATTCATTGCATGACATAAAAAACAGATAAACAGATAAAAACAGATGACATACTGTTACTTGCATTGTAACTGTACCCTGTTTTGTTTGATGAATGTTCCTTATAGCTACATAAAAATGTCTGGAAATCCGACATTAAAAATACACTTATTTAGATTTGAATTTTCATCAGTATAACTTATGAACTGCGTTCTCATTTAAAGACACTTGCCATGTCTCACTATTTACACACGTTGTCATTGAATGGTTTTACTATTATATGCTGCTCTAACTGCTCCTTCTGACCTCCTAAAGAATAACACAGAATAGCAGCACTGTACCACAGAAGTGATATCAACCCAATGGTTCTGGAAGGCTGAAGCACTTCCCCTACCATTCATAACTGTACCACCAATGTGCCCTTTTTCAAGGCATGCAATACCATACCAACTGTTTAAGTTAATAGCAACATAACACTCGATCAGACTTGATCAGGGTTTCTCAAATGTTCCTATGCCACAAACCTACAACCCATAACCACATTAGACACACCAAACCAACATAATGACCTAGTGACTTCAGTGTAGGAAAATGTTTGTTGTTGTACAAAGAGATATCCAATGGTGAGAGCGAAGCCTTGTATATCTTCTAATAAAGGTAATATTGTTTGTTTCTGTCTTTCTCTAGGCCAGAGACCTTTCAGGTGCAGTTACTGCCCCTACAGTGCCTCCCAGAAGGGCAACCTGAAGACCCATGTCCTGTGTGTCCATCGCATGCCCTTCGACAATAGCCAGTACCCCGACCGGCGCTTCAAACGCTCCCGTCCTGAGTCCGATGTCCCAGAGAAGAACATGGACGACGCTGTTGGCGGCGTCACATTGAATCAACCAACGGCAGGCGCAGATGGAAGCCATGGGAGTAATAGCAGCAGCAATGCGAGCATGGCATTTGCCGGGGAGGCCACATATCGTTACCAAGAGTGAAGCCATGAGCCGGGTTGGCTGATAACATCTGAGAGGGAGGTTTGGGTCTGTGCTTTATCTGAAATTCCACAGATTTGTATGATCAGACCAAGACCTCTTGATTCGAATGCATATGAACGTTGGTCACTGTGAGACTCGTCTACGGACAGGACTGTGCCGAAAGACCCAGACCAAACAACAACAACAAGACAGTAAGATCGACGAAAGTACTGGCGGACAGCGCTGTGAATAGACCACACTTCCTACGTTATAAACAAGAAGCAAACATACTCTGTGTGTGTTATTAGAAGTCTGTGAACATTTACTAAGCAAACATAATAATCTATGTATTTGTGATGAGGTGATTCAGCAGTTTTGTTTCTTTTTAACAGAGCACAGTGGATCATTTGTGGTGAGAGTGGGAAGGGAAGAGAGTCGAAAGCTGTTGATGAAATCGTAGTTTTGAGACAAATCACAGAGGAGGGAGACTATAAAACAAGAGGGAAGTCGAAGGAATCATTAGAGAGACTTTTCTCCAAAAATAATGCTTTTATCAGAAAAATGATCCGTGTAAACGATTTAGCGGAACAGTTACTGTAGGGAAGATGGAGGAGGAGGAGAAAGGCCTGTGAATGCACACCACCACCGCTGCCGCCACCACCCCAGAACATAACACCAGTGGCTGCCATTTTCCCAGTGCGAGTGATGAGTACTGTATATGTGTGTGTGTGTGTGTTTGTGTGTTTGTGTGTGTGTGTTGTAGGGTCATTGGCGGCAATGGTGGCATGTGTGTGTGTGTTTGTGTCGGGGATAGAGGAGAAAGAGGGGGGAGGCATTGGTGCCAGCCTGACTGGAGCTGTCATCGCAGAGGAAATCAATTCACCAACACACACACACACACACACACACACACACACACACTCACAGAGTCCTACAGTGGTAACCGGACTCTGGACGGTACACTAGGGGGTCAAGTTGAGTTCCATCAGCTGGCCGGAGCCCCTCAAGTCACCTCCTTCTCTCTTCCATCCTTCCCTCCTGCTCTCTCACTCACTCTAATATGAGGTCCAATCCGGTAGAATGGCCTGGAAAATATAACACAAATCAATCAGCCGCGTATTTAAAGCATCCATTAGTCGACGTTAAGGCTTGTTCTGCTCTGGTTTTGGCAATTCAACGTCTGGAGGTCACCTTACAGGCTCCACGTCAGAGAGGGACGGGAAGCTTTAACTGAATGTGTTTTAGCTCGGAGCGCTTTTATGATGACAGATGACAGCGTGGTACTTTGGCAAGGACCTGGACTGAGCCGTGGGCCATTTTTCTACATGTGCTTCAGAAAGGAAAAAGAGCGGATATGACCAGCTGTGTTCTGTCCACATTAAAAAACAGGCGGTGTGGCATGCAGCTAAAAGTTGTTCTCATATGAAGAGTTTGACAGAGACACTTTGGTATCAGCTCAGACAAAAAAAAAGGAGGACTGTCCTCTTCCTCTGAGAAGTGCTTGTGAAGTTGCTACATAGGGTTGGGGACAAAAATTTGATAATCATTCACTTTACCCTGCTTTATGTCTCTAAATATGCTACGTTTTCTATAAAAAACATATTATACAAGTGTTGTTTTTTTTTCAAAGAAGGCATTCTCTTTCTGTGTATAAGTAGTGTTTTATTTTTCATTTTGTATTTTTTATTCCTAAGGGAGACAAACGCAACATAAAATATTGAAAACAGACTGTTTTGATCTTGGGGGAAAAAATATCAAGCTACATTGTTTTAAAGGCAGAAAAAAAGAAGAGTATCAACTTTGATTGTACTTTGTGGTGCCAGCGGCTATTGGTTACTATATGGATGAAGAGAATAAGAAAGTATGGTGCTTTGTGTTGTGTTGGTGTTGGTGGTTTGGGGTTGGAGGCTGGGGGGGGGGTTGGAGGAGGAGGAGTGGGGGGTTGTTAATGTTTTTCTGATAAAGAGAAATGATCCGGACTTTAAGAAAGTCAATATCTTCCCGCACAAACACACACACACACACACACACACACACACACACACACACACACACACACACACACATAGACAGGAGGAGGGAGGGCTCAACTCTTAAAACCCCAGGGCCTTAGTGCCACGGCTCTGCCTAAAGGAGTTTACAATCCAACACAATACACTCGCGAGCACACACACACACACACACCTAAACACACACACACACACACACACGCACAGCAACAACAGGGTGAGAAATACAATCCCCCTGCACACATGGAGAGATGGGGGGGGGGCGGTTAATGTAAAAGATGGAGAGCGAAAGTGTAGATGAAAGGACGAAAGAGGAAAAAAGAAAAAGAAAGTCAGAAAGAATGAAAAGAGTATGTGCACAAGGCAAATAAGTAAGTTCAATATTCTGCTGTAAATGTGGTTTTAATTGTGTTACTACAATTTGAACTTTTTGTCCCGACAGAAAACAACTCATGAAATACTGTATTTTATTTATATTTTGTAGTTTTAGTAACCATCAGGACAGTAGTTCTCACTGCCTTACAGTATTAAACTGTGTGTGTAGGTCTTTTCCCACTGAGCTGCACCGTATGAGATCCAGATAGCGTAATGTAGTGTATGCTTTAGGTTTCAATGCACCACTGTGTTCCTAGTGGCTGTAGTTTGCTTCTCTGGATGTGTGTATACATGTGTGAGCGTGTTGAACATTATGTATATTATCAAAGAGTCAATAGGATAAAAATAAATTAAAGAAAATACACATTCCATTTTTTTGGGGCACCACAACCGTAGCTTTTCCAGCTTTACTAAAGCATGCAAATCAGTACAGTTTCATCACCTATTTCAGATGAGGCAATCTTTTTTTTTGTTTTCTTTTAACACTGGTGAACGCCATTTATTGTCACTCCTCTGTGATTTGTACTCTTTGTCAATCCCTGAGAATGATACGCCATTTTCCTCCCCTGCTGTAATCCCAAAATAATCCATTCCATTGTCCCTCATGCTGTTTGATCTCCGTCAATTTTCCTATTGAAGTAGCACACGCAGTTTGTTCAATTATAATCACTGGTGCTAGAAAAAAAAAAGAAGAAAAAAAACTGAAACCATGCCCATTTATTTCAGTCTGCAAAGGATTCTGTAGTATGCAATTCTAGTCAAATACTGTCCACATTCCTAAATGAAGAAGATTTCTATAGCCTATGGGAGGAGAAGTGAGGAGAGGGGTTTTGTTGCAAACTATAAGCTTATATTAACAGTAGAAGACTTTGTATTTAAGAGGAATATCCTTGGTCATTATTTATTACTGCACATCTGTTTGACAGAAGACAAGATCTTTCATTAAAGAGTTGTATCAAACATTTCACTGTTTGTCATTCTGCTGTTCTGACATACTGATGTACTTTTTAAAGCAGTCAGATACATCTGGTGTTTTTTTTCCTGCAATAAAACCTCTACCTCTGGAAAACACTGTCTCTTAGATCATTTCACCTCATCCATGCAAATCACTCCACTGAGTGAAATGAACCAGTCTGACTGTGAAATGACTGAAATGTTTCACTCAAATAAAAGTGACAGTTACCTAAGACTTCCCTAAAGTATTGCCTGTGAGAGAGGAAAAGTAATGATGCTATTATAGGCCTGTATTGTAGCCTCTTCTGTGAAGTAAGGGAATAATACAAGTTAGCTCCTTATAAAATGAGGGGAAATGTTAGTAATGCATTTAAAAGAAAAGTAATTTAGTTTAATTAAGAAAGAAAATGATGAGAGGGCAAGAAGTGTCCATAGTTCCACACTCAACTTTTTGACTGCTTTGATTTTTCCATACTTCTCAGGGTGAATGCAAATATGAAATGTAAGTATAGAAATACGAGATTTGAGACACAGCAAGAGAGTCGAGGAGCTACGCTATCCTATGCTACGCTATGCTATGCCATGCTATGCTATGCCATGCTATGCTACAGGCTTATATCTGTAAAAAAGAAAAAAGAAGAAAAGAAAGTACATTAGGAATACATGTCAACTAATAACAAAGTACATGGATGTACAGCAAGGGGGTAAATGAGCGACCTCCAACCAAAGTGATACAATTACTACATAACACTTTTAGGTGATTTTAGATTTTGAAGTGTTTTGCTCCTCGGGGGGTCCCCAGATGCACAGATCTGGCACTTCAGGGGGCATCATTCACTACTTTACTTTACAAAAAGGCATCCATATTTTTTTCAGTATTTGTGGGTTTAGTTCAGTTAAATTGACGTAAAGATTTGGGAAATACAGGCTCCAGCGAAGTATATTTGGGCAGTATATTTATGGCGCTGACTCACAGGTGAGCAAATGCTTTTTACTACAAGTGTCATTGTGCTACCAAGAGAACACACAGAGGTTTGTTGAAGTATATCCAAAAGATATTAAAATATATGTTGTGAGCATCAAATAAAAAGAAAACAAATCATGTAATCAGTATGAATTGCTCACAACTTTTGGCAAGTGTGAGATCTGACTTTGAAGAAGGATGTAAAAACATAGCAAATGAAACTGGGGGAAAAAATGTGCAATGAAAGGGCAAGAAAAGAGAGGGGGATAAAAAAAAAAGCCAAACCAGCAGCTGAATTTGAAATGTTGTCCCCAGGATGAGCGCTTTTTACTGTTAATGGAGAAATAGAGTGCGTGGCATATTTAATGGGTTTTGTTTTTATTGTACAGCACTGAATAATTAACTGGGAAGCCGCATGTCACATAGATTTATCTTTTAATTAAAATAACGTGGTTCACGCATATTTGAGTGGTAGTCCAAATAAATGCAATATCCAAATTTATGTTTTGTTTATCTTCCTGTTAATTATCCGGAGATTGTTCACTGTACAGCCCTTCATATTCCCTCTCTCTGCATCTGTCTCTCCCCCTCTCCCTTGCTCTTTCTCCTAGTAATAACCAGTCAGGTTTTATTAATTTATGGATAATCGTGGCTACATGAATAAGGTGCATGGCATCAGACCAGCTCATTCTTATAAAGTGAGATGAATGTGTTGGGCTGGCTGATGCTTCCACATGACAGCAATAAAGAGACGAACATTTTTTTTTTTTTTGTCCTTGTCTTTAGAATCAGACTAATTTCCAATATCTGTTTCCCCATTAGAGCAGAGACAAGTGGAAACAACCAGAGGCTCCTCCTCGGTGTATGCTACATGCAGCGATACAACCTCGACAAAGAACAAAGACAACTAGTTTTAACATGTCTCAAGATATTACCAAGGAGACAAAGACACACATGGGTCGATTATGGAATTTTTCACTTGTATTGGAAAGAAAGCCAACCAGCATGTATTCGTGTTATAGAGCTGTGAAAGGGGGGTGGTGGGGGTGGGGTTTCAAGTGTCCAGGGTTCTGTGAGTATATAACCTGTTAATTTTAGGTGACTGGCAGGTGGAGCCCCTCTAAAACTTGAATGGTCATGAATCTCTCCTGATTAAAGTATGAATAAATGCTTTAGAAAATACCAGATTTTTTGGCAAACGGTCAAACAGAATACTGTATTCATAAAAACTTTACATACAGCTAGATAGATTGATACTTTATTGTAGAGCCCAACAGATAAGCCAATATTGACCTATTGTATATATATCGGTATTGGTGAATATGTTGTCCAATATGTGCCGATATTTAACTTTATTTATAAGTTATATAGGCTGCCTTTTATCTATATTTAATCATTTTTCTTAATTCAAGTTTAACATATGTTCTCTGTTTTTTTTATTCGTTAGTTTACAGTTTCAGTGCACTGCTGTCATTTTATACAATAAAGTTTATTATATATCACACACATATATATATATATATATATATATATATATACATATAAATATCACAACTTCCATTTCATATTGTTGTCACAAGTGTTTCATAACCACATTTTAGGGATCACTGCAAACAAAATGCATGCAATGTGTGTTTATGTATATATTATTTACCTACAACAATATATTGTTATCTGTAATTTCATCAGCCCCTAAAATCCAGTATCAGTCAGGCCCTACTTTATTGATCCTTCTCAGGAAATGACTTGGTTACATCAGCTACAACCACCACAGTAAATACAGCCACTGCCACACATAACACAAAACACATCTGTAACTATCTGCAAGACAATAAAACAAAAGAATATATGTAATAAATAATAATGAAAGTATTCAGTCTGCAAAAAAGTGTCAGAAAAAGTGCCCTGCAGTATCTAAAAATATCTAAAAACCTGTGTACATAGCACACAGTGTAACATACACCACAGTCATTAGTTCAGCACATGAAACAGTCTGATGGCAGATGGCAGAGGAAAGACTTCCTGCAGTGTTCAGTCCTGCAACTGGGACAGTACATATTGTATTCAATACATTTCAGTAGGGAAAACTTCAATAGCATAATTGAGTTCAGAATTCTGTTGTGTGCACTGCTAACAGCTAATGGAATGTAAAATGTACACTTTGCTACAGTTGTGATTTGGATTGGACACAACAAAAGGCTGAATGGTATTCTAGTATTTACAAAGTGTCTAGGAGGTGTAGCATGAGCAGCACATAGCAGAGCCACATGTATTCTACAAGTGAGGCATTGTAGACAGCGGTATTGAGTAATACAGCTGTCTGAACTTGAAAAGAAATTGCAGTTTACTTAAAAATGATTTTTACATCGGAGGACGTCATATGAACTTTCTAAAGCACTTGTGTATTGATGTTGATTTATGAGATTCTTCCACTATGCTGAGAATAAAAAAATGATAAAATAGGATTTTAAAGTTCCCATCCTAGACTAACACTTCTACCCACTTTGCAACTCAACTGTCATTACATACATCAGTGTGAGTATATAAGGAAAGATTACAATTTGTATTGACTTTCTTGAACTTTTTTTTAATAGACTTTCTGTATTGAAATAGATAGATAGATAGATAGATAGATAGATAGATAGATAGATAGATAGATAGATAGATAGATAGATAGATAGATAGATAGATAGATAGATAGATAGATAGATAGATAGATAGATAGATTTTTGAAAGAGGAACATACACACACACACACACATACAGTACACACACTCACACTGTCCAGTCAGGCATGTCACAGACAGCATCTTTTTCTCGATAAGACCATCAAAAGGCTGAGTAGTCCTGCAAATGGAATCATCTCCACCATGAACAAGGATGATGCTCATCTAATACACTGCCTGTGTGCATGTCAGGCTCAGTTTATGCGCGTGTGTGTCCGGCCTCAGTATAGGATGTGGCATCGCATCGGTCTGAGTGGATGACTGTCAGCGCCAACGGCTGCGTTATCCTGCTGACGTCTCCATTACTGTCGTCTGAGGAGGGACTTAGCCCTGTATGCTGTCACTCTGCTGTCATACACACAAACACAAATAAACACACATACACATATACACACACACACACACATTCTACTCATTGGCAAGAAAGGAAATACATGCCAATATATGTATTAAATAGCACAAATACCATCAAACACACACCAATACTCCCACATGCTTCCCACACACACACACAGACACACACACACACACACACATACACACACACACTTGAGTCCCAGGGATATATATATTATACATACATACATGTTGTCAACACAAACATGACAAATTCTACATAGTTAACTTTTCTCTCCCCAGTGTTACATTACAGACTCTTTGACATATAGCCTGGAGCTGTGGATGTGGTCATGTGTCTCCATCAGAGAGCATCAGACAGCAGATCACTCATATTCAACAACAAAGAGCGCCGCCGCCGCCACTGCGAACACCACAGCCCGACACTTTGAACTGCTTCCTCTGTCATTTCCTGTCCACCAATCCGGGTCATAAGAGGTCAACACAGAGTAACCTGAGTGTTTGAGAACAAGAGAGGCTACGCGTTTATTGAAGGAGTGCCGATGCATGCTGTGTATATTTGTTTGATTATTTCAATGTAATGACATCAGCCTTTGCAAGATGATATGACCAGCTGTAACAGTTATTTAAACGGTAATTATGATTTATTACAAATTGGTCTAATTTTTGTGTTTTGGTAGTTTGTTATTGGTTGTCATCGTAGTTATGATAAACTAATTAAGTAACCGATCTAAGTAACCCCCTCCCACGAACAAGAATTGGTCATTTATTTATATGGTGAAGTAGTTTGCATTGGGCTAGAGGCATTATATACTATATTATTTTGTGGGGTTACAGGTTACATTAAAAAAGTCCCATTCACAACTAGTGTGACTGGGTTGGCTTGCCTTTGCTTCCTACTTCCTGCCTTTGCTTCCTTCCTTTCAGATTTCCTAGATGGTTTGGTCCCTCCCACCTCATCAAGGGATTGTAGTCACCTGTTGGGAGCCTTTATGAACTGGGTGATTTCATGATGGCTTCTTCTCTCTCGCCCTCCTGAAGGAAAATTGTGTTTGATGTAGCCTTGGTTCATGTTCTTTTTGACTTTGAAACTACTAGTTTACTTAATTTGTTATCTTTAATAAATGATTTCCTTAATTTGAGCTGTTACTGTGTGGACCTCCCTTTTTTAATATGCTCTTGAATTAGCCAGGCATAACAAGTGGGGGCTTGTCCACTGAGTAGTAGTTTCCCACTATGTGTGATTTCACTAGATGCTATCTCATCAGAGGGTAGGTTTACGTCATTCTCCTTTAATGTTAACTGCTCATCTGAATAGGTTTCTTTCTCGTTAGGATATGAGTGAAACATATAGAAAGCCAAATTTAAACCAGAGCTTCTGGATAGCACTCCAGAGGTAGGAAAGCCTCATTAAAAATCCCATAATTATGCTAATAACTAATAATACAGCCTTGGAACAGAAACCTTCTCAACAGTATGTCATGTGGCTTGCTTCATATCATTAAACAAGGACAGGAGTTTTCTCAGAGTCATATCATTGTTCATTCAAAATCTGTGTTTTTAGCAGCCTTCAACAAACATCTTTTCTTATCAGTCATGAGACACTTGTGGGCTAAAAATCTGAAGCTGAGAGGACACCAACAGGCCAGACTGCCCTCACCAGGCCGACTGACAGCAGAAATGTACTGAACCAAAATATTTTTTCATGTCGGCTCAACAGGAAGAAATCAACAGTGTTTGTATATATTGATTCATGGATTTTATTTTCCCACCCACCGTTGAAAGTGAGGGGAATGTGCCTGCAGCTCACAGGCAGACTGGGAGCCTTGATCAATCAATGTACATTCTGTTAATAAGTTCAAAATTCATAAACAGCAGGATATTTGTGTGATTAAAACAGCTGTCTGTGCAGATTACACTTCACTAAACGTGACAGAAACAGACTCAGAGCCTAAAAGAACATGGGGGGGTCTCTATATTACACACGTGTGGATTGATATTTAATAAAATAGAATACTAATTCAGTACGTCTATGTGAGTTGGCTATTAGAATATGGAAAGTAAACTCAAGGAACAATCTCCATTTCTTTCAGGGTTAGGGTTAGGGTTAGTAGGGTTAGTAGAACGCTAGTAGAACGGACTCTAACCTTAAGAGGAGTCATCACTTCAGCTCTGTATTGCATGAAAATACAAACATATATATACATTTTTCTTGCTTATCTAAGCTTGTAAAGCAAACAGTTAAACAGTGTCATGTTTGAATAGAATACCAATCCAATCATACATTAGCTTATTTAGCTAGATAGCTAGCTTATCATTTCAGCCGACAAACTCTCCCCAACTAGAAATGGGAAACCCTTTTTTGTTTAACTGACTGAAATCAAGGACACATTGTTTGGAAAATTGCTATGAGGGTTACATTTTATCTCACAGACAGGATTTTACAGTTTTGGAAAGTTAAGACAGTGGCAATAGTTTTATCTTTGTACAACTGCAAGGTAAACAGTCAAAGTATGGCATTCACCTTAAAAGCAATCCAAAAGGAGTGTGTGCTTGATCTGTGAGATGTGTCAATGCAATGCTTTACTGGATAATTTAAGTCTGAACTTTTATTGTTAAAAAAGTAAAAATATCAAACGCTAAGTATATCATATAACAACAATAGTGTAGGCCTATGTTCTGAAGTGTCTGTGAGGGAGCGATACACCTCTCTCACTGTACAGGAGGACTGTGGAAGTTAATCTGCAATTTGCAAACTGTAATACATGTTCACCTTTGTTTTCTCCTTCAAATACTTTCTTTCATTGATGTGTTCCCAAATCTCGGCAATGACCCTGAAGATTATGATTCTATTGTTAATGATACAGTAGGAACGATGGCCAAAAAATCAATGGCAAATTTTATGCAACAAAAGAATCAAAGCCAGTGATACATTTTTAGTGTTGCTTAGCTTTACTGCTGTGGACTTTTCTGTAGTCTATAGTTTACAGGTGTTCTTTTCTTTATCGGTTTAAACATAATCTCTAAAATTGCTACTGCTATTGACATTTATTTTAAAATATAGCCGGATGCCTGCCTCACATACACCAACACATCCTCATGACCAAACAGTATCGATCTAAAATTTTAGGCTGCCCAAACAATGTATTGTTATGTTTACACCATCTAATGGCCATAGTAATGCATTCTCGCTTTCCATAACTGTTACAAATCACTGTTAAAAAAAGAAAAATAAAGATGTTTTATGATGTGACAGTGCTGTGGTTAAGGTCTAGGTTTAGGTTAGTTTTAGGCACAAAAAACACTCGACTAGGGTTCAGGAAATATCATAGTTTAGGTTGAAATGATGTTGCTCAACATTCATCATCATGGCAACAGTAAACACCACAAAATTACAGTCTTTTGAAAAGATGTGTGATAGGAAACATGACAGTCATGGTTGGAAGCAGGAAAATAACAGTGGCCTGCAACAAAGTTTACCCGTTGCCACCCAGCTTATGAGGCAAAATCATCTTACTAGATCACCTTATTTTGACGTCACCTGAACTTCACTTCCTTCATGATTACAATGGCATAAAAGTGACTATAGGTAATTTTTGCCAGACCTTCACCATCGTTTTCCTTGGTAGGATGGGCTGCATATACTGCTCCAGCTGTGTGACTGCATCACATCTCATGTCAACCAGGCAGATCAATCAAGTAAGCATCCCTGTCTCATACAGGTTTTTCACCACGCTGAAGCTTTTTTGATCAAATCCAAAGTATTTGACAAGCCAGCTAATGGACAGGAATCTGTCAGTCACACATTGAAAACTTGTCTCCTGCTGGACCTCGCTGCAGTGGACTGTGGTGTGGACATCATCAGCCCGGCAGGCTTTGCCGTTCATCGGAATGATAGAAGTGCATTCTAATTATGGCCTGCAGAGATCAGGAAAGGTACAATAATACCTTGTGTGAGCTGGAGGAAGTGAAACAATGTGATGACCAGTTCTGAAGTGATTCATGTCCCTTCCTGTAAGGAAAATCATCAGTGTGTTATATACCTGTATGTAACCATTTGCAGAATTTGTAAAGTGTTTAAATGAAATGAAAAAAACATTATTCATCCCTTTCTTTTATTCTCACCTTCTTCTTGCTTTTCTCCTCATATGTTCCTCCTTCCTTCTGTCCCTTCCTGTCATTCTTCCTTTCCTCTTTTACCTCTACACTTCATGCTTTCCTTCCCTTTTGGGCCCCTGCACGTTCCTTTCTTCTTTTATATTCTTTATTTCAATGCACAGTAAGTGGTGATATATCTTAAATCAATATCTTAGATGGTATAATTTTCAGGTACATGTTGTTAACAAGATTTTCCATGATATATGCAGACAAATGCCCCATCTCAGCAACATGATGACCATGTTTGAAATACTCTTGTTATTTTTCTGACATTACCTGAAGGTCTCATAGTGTTAATTTGAAAGTTTACATTCATCCACAGCACAGTCTGTCGTTTTCATTTTAATTTTTCTGTGGAGAGAAAGCCAGACCCAGGAGATGTGATGAACTTGTGACCCCACCTGTATTAAATCAGCTGGCCAGTGTACAGCCCAGGACATTTAAAAAAAAAATCTATTTGTATCGCTTGTGCTGGACTCGCTGCCCAATGGTTGACCGGGCCCACCAGGGAAAATCCCTGCTGTTCCAGATGGCCAGTCCCTGCTATATTCAGTCACAATGTGACTATATGGTAAAAACAGGGGGGTGATACAGAGGTTTCTTTCAGAGGTATGTCGTGATGCAAGAGTTCATCATTTTGCCTGAATCTGTTTAGTTTTCATACATGGTTGCCTTAAATCCAGCTGGCCCTTGACTGTGTTTGCTCTTCAAATCCAGCTCTTCATCAAGTCTATAAAAGCTGTTAATTGGGGGGCGTGATGTGTGTTGTCAGTCATTTGACCGTCTTGTCAATCCTTCCCTGCGTCTCAATCGTGTGCCACCTCCAGCCATCACCCAACCTGGCTCCACCTCCTCCTCAAAGACACCACCGAGTAGACGGAGCATGTATAGCCTGTTTTCTTCCATCATAATTAAACAAGTTTCCGCCTTTTATTCCATGTCCATTAGCAGAGCCCATAGCACTGCTAGGGAAATGGTCATTATTGCAGACAGAAATAGGAACATAAATTTGCTGTTAATGAAAATGTCAATTAGCGGTCTACAGTGTTAGAAGGGGGAGTGATAGCGCCACCACTGCAAATTAAGCAATGCTTGCCACGGTGCCTCATGTACACATATAGACATGCATCCAAACACTAAAATAATACCAACGTAAGCATGCAACCACACACACTTCTTCACAATTTCTGTATTTTCTCACATTTCAAATGAGTTGTTATCAGGTGATGAATCATTTCCTGCAGTCGTCACACATCTGGGTAAACAATATCAGCTAATCAGAAATGGAGATTAAAAATAAGGACAAAAAAAGTCATATTTGCTAAAAATAAATAAATGTTCCACTCGTTAGTCACGTACTTTCATCCTTAAGCTGTTTCGTCTCTGGAACCTCTGGATTTGACGAGTTGTTTTGATATTTTTATTCACATATTTGGATCATTAATCAAATAGCGGCATGGAGGGAGGGCAAGCAGAGGGGGATGGATGCGATCCATATAGCATATCTTCTTCAGGGCTTCTGTGTGTGTCTGTGTGTGTGTGTGTGTGTGTGTGTGTGTGTGGGTGTGTGTGTTTGTGCGTACATGTTGCGAGATCAATCTAAAAGTCCTCTGCAACAGCCACTTCAGACCCTGGGTGCAGTCACAAAAAAATGATTACCATTACACTCCCACCCCTCCCCACACCTCCCCTCTAACTCTCAACAGACGATGAGGGGGAAATAAATGTTGCCACACACACACACACACACACACACACACACTCACGCACACACACTTACACATATAGCAACGGCTGCGGCGCTAGAAATGACAGAAATAAAAAAGACGGATTCCCACCTAAACGTCAATATGAGGGGGATGTATTAAAAGTGCATTTGAAATTCTTAGCAGCGTTCCACTTCATTTCTGAATGTCTGGGTCTTGCACCCTTAAAAGCACAGGGAAATAAATCAAGTTTGTTGCTCGTGCCGAGACCCCTATAAAAATAAATAGATGAGCGCTGGTCACCTCAGAACCATTTTTAAAATGTCCCCCTTGCCGCACTGTATCCATAATTATGATTTTGATTGTCTGTGACCACATCCTCCAAGATCAAATGTGAAGCGGAATAACGGCAACGCGGATGAAGAGATTTATTTGTTGTCTGCTGCGGCTAAGGTTGTGCATGACAAAC
Source organism: Scomber japonicus (assembly GCF_027409825.1). Classification (NCBI taxonomy): domain Eukaryota; kingdom Metazoa; phylum Chordata; class Actinopteri; order Scombriformes; family Scombridae; genus Scomber; species Scomber japonicus. The sequence continues at coordinate 6,726,022 of NC_070578.1, forward strand.
AGATAGCTAATACCTCGGGGTATAAAGTGGTGTTGCTCAGGCTTCAACAGCAATATGCTTTAACCTCTTATGTTGCAAACCTTCTCTGTACATGGACTTTATATAGAGAGTGGTGTTGTGGATGTTTGGACAAGGCCTATAAAATGAAAAGCGTACCAAGACTTAGATATTGTGAGTTACCATCCATACTACTTGCATCATGTGATATAAAAATGTCATTATGTCTTTTTATTAGAATATATGCTTTTAAGAGTTACAATAGGGATAAATACAGTAGGAAAAGTACTAGCATAGGTCTACACAGTTTCACTTGTCCTATATCATGAAACCTGGTTATTTCAGTCCCTGCTTCATAAAATTTGACATGGGGAAAAATAGTAAAAATGCAAACTCAATAGCAGGTAGCAATCTTCTTAACCACTCTCCAGGCCGGGGGCCAGTGTCAGGCCATTGCAAAAGTACATGCTGCGTGAAAAAACAGATTTTCGGCCCCCTTGAATGCCTGGAAACCTCAGTAAATTGTGGCGGTTAACAGCCGTTTACGGCCTGTGAAGTTCGTGTTCACCTGTAACCGTAAATTGTGGAGAGCAAAAGGGGGAAGGAAGGAGGAAGAGAGGGTTGGAGGGCAGAGTAGCAGAGTGCATGTGTGAATGACTCAAATTAGCATCTGAATAACAGGTAAAAAAAACTGACCTGGTTAGAAGTGGCCTCACTCAGATGTTCAAGCACTGGTTGAAACTACATACTTTAAAAAAAGAAAAATCACTCATTTTGATTGGTTGGTAGAGATGTTGCAATTGGTCATCCTGGACTATTATAATACAGACTTGGGTAACCCTGCAATAACAACAGTAATAATAATAATAATTTAATTTAAGTTATGTGAATAATTAGTGAGCCTATATTAAAAATACTGCACTTACTGGAGACTATATATTCCTGTGATATATGTTCTTTACAGTATGTTCATATTATTGTTATCCTATGGGCTACACTATAACCAATAACATAAACATTAATTTATTGGGTAGAGAAATAAAACATTTACGAGGAAAATACTTATATAGACTAATAATACAGAGATATATATTGAAAACTTGAAATGTTTCATCTACATATTTTATTTTTTCAACATCAGCTTTACTCTCAGTTCAAATGCGTACAGTTTAAATGTCTGTTAGGGAGCTATGAAAGCAATTTCATAATGTACAATTGACTCCTAAACTATTTCAAAAGCCCCTGACTGAAATCCCTAGATAATAGTAAATAAATGTCCACCTTCACTGCACCAAAACTAGCTGTTTAAGATGCACATATGATGATCCTTACAGCCTCCAGTGGGTAAAACTGCATGTATGATGAGGTCCTTTTCCTCTCAAATGGACATATCTATGTGCTGAGTATGGTCGTTTGAGAGTTAAACTTGACTGCTTTTTAAAGCAGTAATTATAGTTTAATACGTATTTGTTTTGAGCTGTCTTTCTTGTCAAAGTCCAAAAAGGGTTCCAGGATGTGTATTAAATTTACATAGGATGAGGATGTGACTGAGGAGGATGAAGAGGGGGAAAGCTTTGAGGAGCAGAGGGAAGCCTGCACTAACATGTGAGATGGAGAGGGACATGACAGTGATCAGTCTCTGGCATGGATTTAATTTGAAATCCAGAATTTGAAACTTTTTAAAGGGCTGACCAGAGGACTCACCCAGTGTTATTGGTCTGCTGTTTCACTTAAAGGTAGAGTCAGTGATTCTGGAGAAAGATTGTTCAATACACTTTTTGTCAAATTTAGCAAATGTGTCCGCATGGTGCACTAGCTGTGTGTTTTTTCACTGAGAGTCTGTTTCGGTCACGATTAGTGAGTTGTAATCTGAGCAGTCAGATGTTTAAATCAGCCAAAACTATCCAAACTGTTTTGCTTCTGTAAATTTCTGCTATCATTCAACATCAGTGTCCAACCACAGAGACGCTGAACACAGGTCGAGTGAGAAGTTGCAGAGAGGTGAAAAGTGTGGACAGACTGTTGTCACATGAGACAAATAATTGTTTCCACTTGTGTGTGAGAGAAACAGAAGAGACTCTACAGTTGTGTATCACTTTGGATTCCGCCATATTTCTCTTTTGGCCGCTGCCTTGGTGATGTACGTCCATGAATTTGGGTGTTTGGAGCTTTTGAAGAAAAAAAAAGGTACTTTATTTTTTACACATATGGTTGTACAGTGAAATTCAGTCTCTGCATTTAACCCATCCTAAGTAATAGTCCACAAAGCACAAAGGGAAGGGTGTATCTGTGAAGGTGTTTAGTTTACATATGAATCATTCTCCAGAATGACTGACTCTACCTTTAATATCAAACAAGTTTTAACATTTTTGCATGGGCTCAACCCTGGATGTGAGAGATGTGTGTGATGGACAAGTATGGCAGGATTACCAGAATGTGAATGAAGCGCTTTTATAGCAGAGCAAAATATGATGAAATATGATATGACACCAAGATATGTGGTAAACACATTCACTGTCCATTTAAGCAAGATAATGACTGTAGTCATGCCACTCTGCATGGTGGTTGACACTTAGAACTGAACTGAAAACCCCCCTTTTCAATCTTGCTTATGAAGAGCTTAGTACTTTATCCTAAGTCCATGTTTATGTTCAAGTGACAAAGCCCTCTGGTGGCTGTAGTAATTATGACGAGGCTCCTGGAACACACTTACAGTGATACATAGTGATACAATTCTGTCTCATAACCTCTTCAGAGTATTTTTCCACCCTGCCATAAAGACATAATCCTGGCAAAACAGAAATCTTTGCAACCTCCGGATATGTTTTGGCACTGAAACTTGATGACAGCACACAATCAGCTGCAACACAAGCATGAAATATATTTCATGCATTTTTGCTGTTTCAATCTAAAACTTTCAATATCAATATTTGCCGTCATAAGCTCTTCCCAACATCTAAAATAAACACCTGCACGCACGCCCATACACACCAGCGCATGAAAATACACACACACACACACGAACACCCACACAGGAAAACAGTGACACTCCAGTGAATCTTCACTCGGTCTCTGAAACAGAACGCCCATCTTTACTTTGATAGCTGTCATTTCTACACAAGATTTTCCTCTGCTGCTGTGGGGAAATAAAAGAGCTGGTGGTAATGGAGGATAATTACACATCTATCTCTCTCTCTGCCTCTGTGTCCCTATGTCTCTCTCTTGTTTTCCTCTGGTGCTGCATTGCACAGGATGGATGCAAACTGCAGCATTCAGGCCCATTACATCTGCAATGAGTGGAGATGCAAGCAACATCTGGTGTCTAAGCTGTGATAGAGAGTGCTGCCTGCGCCTTTTTAATAGATATCTGGAGGCGACAGAGTGGGAAATCTCACATCTCAATGTTAACTCTTCAAAGCCCACTTAGAGGCATGGTGTGTGTGTGTGTGTGTATGGAGAGAAAGGACAGTGTAGGGTAAAGGAAGGGAGTGGTGAGCAAAGGAATAAGATGTAGACAGGGGAGGGTTGGTGGGGGTGAGTGGAAGGAGGGCGTTGGTGCAAGCCAGGGAAGAAAAGTGGATGAGTTGGAAGAAGGATGATACAAACACAGGATGAACAAGAGGAAGATGGGAAGCAAGAACTGCTGAATAAGGGACAAAAAGAAGAAAGAAACAGGAAAAGGAAGATACAAAGTGAAATGGAGAAAGGAGAGAGACAATGTATAAGAAAACCTTAAATGCAAAAGGAAGCAAAAAATAGAACTGAAGGAGGAGGAAGAAGTAAAAGAGACTGAAAAAAGAACTGCTATGTATTGTATCAAATGTGGAAATAAAGAAAAAAGAAGGAAAAGAAAATGACAATGAGGAGGAAAAGGAGGAAAGAGTGCATAAAAGTGGGCTTTATCTCAATAACCACTTTACTAGATGCAGAGCAGGGGGTGGATTACATGAAGGTCAGCTGTAGGGAATCAAATATCAAAAGCTAATTTCTAATTTTAGTCTACCATCAAGCAAGTTTAACTCTTAGGAAGAAGCTCAGCAATTATGTCAAATCTGTCCTTAGTCATGTTGGCTAGCATGTTGATGGCATGTAACTGGCTGATCTATGCATGTCATTGTGATATGTCATAAGCCACTGATGCAGCACACCAATGTTAAATTGTGCCAAGGTAAGACCTGGAAGAGCACATAAGCGTTTTTCACAGCAGACATTTTGACTTTTCACAGTAGGAAAAGCACGTTACCAATAACATTAACGATGGCTCTGTTTGATTCCAGTGTCCCGGTAAGCCGTGGCAATGTGACAGTGAACCGGTGTGTATAATAGTCTAAAAATGAAGCATCTACATGGAATTCTGACTGTGATATATTAAAATGTCTTCTGTAGAAAAGGCCCTTTTGTTTTGGACTGTTTAACAATATGGGAGCATATCCATATGCCCCTTTATCTCTCAATTTAACACGTTTTTTATAGGTTGTATGCTTAGTTCTGCTTGTTATATTGTCTTTGCTTTGTCTTTTTTGGCTCCCTTTTCTTCTCCCTGTCTATGTTGTGATTTATGTTTTAGAAAGTGTGGTATAAATAAAGTTAAGTTGCTTTTTCACCCATAAGATATTGAATTGAAGAGCAGTCAGGCCAAAGCCAGAACAGGCCTATCAGCTGGAATGGCTACAGTCACCACCAGGGGTTATGGAGTTCTATCATGCAGCTACAGGTGGATCAAACCTGTTCTACCCAGGCCACAGAGTAGAACAAGTTTGGATTGGTTGTTTGTGCCAAATAAAAACTAACTTGACCAACAGTCTATTGGTCAAATTTGGTCAAAGACTTTTCACATTTCATCTGAAAGCACCAATGGTTAGTATCTCAATAAACCCATGGGACAAAAGGTTTAAAGTGAATAAAGACAGGGCACAAATTAAGGGAAAACCAACATAACGTGTCTTAGTAAGGTGTTGGGCTACCACATGCTCCCAGATCAGCTTCAATGCTCCTTGGCATTGATTCTACACTCTATGAACTCTACTGGAGGGATGAACACCTTTCTTCTAAAAGATAATGGTGGAGAGCAGTGTCGAACATGTTGGTCCAAATCGCCAATAAGTGTTCCGTTGTGTTGAGATCTGCTGACTGTGAAAGCCACAGCATATGATTCACATCATTTTTATACTCATCAAACCATTCATTGACCCCTCGTGCAGTATGGATGGTAGTATTGTCATCCTGGAAGAGACCACTCCCATCAGGATAGAAATGTTTCATCATAGAATATAGGTGATCATTACAACAGCAGATTTGTAGTGACTCTTCCCTTTAAGGGGACAAGTGGACCCAATCCATGCCAGCAAAATGCCCAAAGAACCACCAGGTCCCCTCACTATAGTGAGGTCAAGCATTCTGACCTGTACCGATTTCTTGACCCCCGTCTGTAAGAGTGCGTTTTGCTGTTAATTTGATTCCTCTCATACAGAGTGGACCATGTATTTCCCACCATGTTGTTGAACCTCTGGGATCTTGAAAACGTGTGTACATTGGAATCTTACTTTGTACAGCTTTAACTTGCATTATTATCAAGAGCAGAACAGAAAATACAATTACACACAAAGTGATATAGTTTGTAATTTCCTTTAGATTTGTCTCTTGCTCACACACACACACACACACACACACACACACACACACACACACACACACACACACACACACACACACACACACACAAACTATGGCAAAACAAGAGATCACCTTCAAGTGCAGCGACGCGTCAAGCTGAGCCTTCAGCTGTTGTTACGGCGACGCACAGCTGATCAGCAGCCAGCCTGACAACTTCATTCACCCAGCACCTGCTAGCTGTCAATCACACACAGGAGAGGGATGTACGTGTATGTGTGTGTGTGTGTGTGTGTGTGTGTGTGTGTGTGTCCTGAGGCTATTGATGAAGCTGTCAGGGAGAGGATGAGACATGTCCATCACCCCTCTTTATCTCTCTTCCTGTCTGTTGCTCTGTTATCCTCTCCCTCTCTCTCGCTCTCTGTCCTTGATCACTCTACATTCAATATTCCCTATTCATCCTTCATTACGCCTCCCACACACAATAATCTCCCTACACACCTTCACCACCCACTGTCTTTGGTTATTTACCATGGGATTTTTATATTGGGCATAGTAAAGTCAACCTAACTGCCATAAACTCAAAGGAGTGCACAATGTTGCATGTGTAAAGTCACGTACATACCTGCACAAGCACAAAATCAAACCTTGAGTGTGTTTGACAAAATCCTGATTAACATGCACCCAACCTCAATTACACTGTACTGCAGAAGTTCAGTTTAAGTTCATTTGGAACATGGAGGGAGGAACTCACTGATCAGTTGACTAATTAAATGAAACACCAACACAAACCATCATGATATGAACTCTTGATATGAACACCATTCCTCCTGAAGATATTTATTCATTTGGTGTTTTAATGGTGATCTAATGTATTGGATTGAAATCTCTCACAGGTGCTCAACTGGCCTGCGATATGGTGATTGCGAAGGCACCAAATTGGCAAAACTTATGATTGAAATCATTTTCTAAATTCATGAAACCAATTTCTCCAATCATTTTCATTTAATTTGTCACCTGTCTGTAAATCTATGTCATCATTTTCTAAATACAGCTGAAGTTTATCAAATCAGAAATTACCCAGGAGAGAAGTTTTTATCATTGATTTGAACTTCAGATCGCTACATCTGTGAATGATCTGCACATGTGTTTTAATGCTGTCTGTTGTTTACATGCTTGTGGAATAGATTCATTTTAGAAGATTACCAAACTGTTATCCCAGCTGGATTGAATCTTCAGTCCCATTTTAATCATTTTGCCTCTTGAGCCACCAGCAGATTAAAATTTTGACTTTTTTGATTTTGTATCAGACATTCCAGGATCTCAGACTATGTATCCTATTTAGTTTGGTGATGTTTGGAGACTTTGTTCAGCTTTTTAGTTTATGACCAAATACCTGCAAAACTAAATAATTCCCATGAGCCTTAGTTGTACTTTGCAAATCAATCAATCAGTCAATCACTCAATCTTTATTTATACAGCACCAAATCACAACAAAAGTTATCTCAAGGCACTTTTCACATAGAGCAGGTCTAGACCCTACCCTTTGATTTAATCTAATTTAAGGAGACCCAACATTCCTCCGAGCAAGCACTTGGCGACAGTGGCAAGGAAAAACTCCCCTTTAACAGGAAGAAACCTCAAGTAGAACCACGCTCTATGTGGGTGGCCATCTGCCTTGCTAACATGCTAATCACTGGGATGGTTTGCAGCCAACTGCGAGCTGACAGTCAGCTCCTCCAAATCTGATGCCATGATGCTCTACCAAAGGTGGACCACCTCCTCTGAGTTGGGAGTGAGTTGCTGCTCCAAGGGAAGATATCTTGGGGTCTTATGAGGTTTAAAGCATCACCAGTTATATGTATGTTGTACCATGTCCCAACCGTTACCTTTCATCACAAGCTTTGGTGTAGTGACTAAAAGAATGAGAACAGCTGAAATGAGTTTCATCCTTTCTGGGCTCAGCCTTAGAGATTGGGTTGGACATCCATGGGGAACTCGTAGTAGAGGAAACAGATGAAAGAGCTTGCACTTGCAGTGGTTTGGGCACCTTGTAAGGATAGCCTTTCTCTGGAGGTGTTCTGGGACTGTCCAAATGGTGGGAGACCCCAGGGCAGACCCAGAACAAGCTGGAGGGAATAGATATGTCTTCTATCCTGGGAATGACATGGGATACATCAGAAGGAGCTGGAGGGCTTAGCCAGGTTGAAGGATTTTCTGGGTTTCCTTACTCAGTCTGATGCCAATGCAACCTGGTACTGGATAAGAATCAGACAATGGATGGATGTATAACTATCATTTCTGTAACCACTTTTCCTCTGCTTACCTTTTTACAGGCATCCACTTTGAGTTAGCTGAGACAAACTAAATGACATGTTGTCATCAGCATTTTTGCAGACTTCAAGTGTATCCTTTTATTATTTCCATTTACCAACATAAATTGCTAACATCTTCAAATATAAACTGTTGATGAAAGGGCTTATATCACTCCTGAAAAATGACCGCCTTGGCAATGAAAAATGGTCTAGGTCACAAATATGTAGATTCAAACCTGTCCTCCCCATGTTTTCTTTTTTAGATGTATAGTTTTTATTCTGAAGAAGCTGGCACTCCTTGGAAACCACAGCATAATATTTCCACGGTAGTATAAAACAGTTTGGCCCACCCATGTGCAAAGATCACTTTATTCCACTGTGCAGGGTTTCAACTCAGCACCTATTGCTAAGGTCTGTGCTTATCCAAATATCAAGGGGATTAATTAAAAGTCAATTAGTTGGCGAAGGACAATTGAGTAAGATTAGGGGTTTCTCTGTGAATTCAGACACAGCCCCACCTCTTAATATCCCATGCCCTTTCATCTGCTGGGTGGTAAATGGACCTCTGCCTATGTATTTGTACTCAGTTTAAATGCTGTCGCTTATGCAAATTTAATGAGCATTTTAGTTGCATCTTTTTAATGTGCACACCACAGCCTAATGCATAATTAAAGATTGTACAAATAATGGAACATGCTCATTTCGGTGGATTTTAATCCAATGGAGGAAAATAAAAACATAAAAAAAAAAATTAAATGAATGAATATAAAGAACATACTAAAGTTCTTGTCGAGAAGGGAGGCCCGCTTTGCATAATATGATAAAAGAAAAACACAAACTTTTCAGCTGAACGCTGTGGCATGAAAAAACTTTGTCATACTTGAAGACTAAAGAATAATTCTCCATTCTCTGTGTTTTCTCTTTTCTATCTTTCTCTCTGTCGAAATCAGAAAGGAAGCATTTCCTTCCTTTAAATTTCCTTTCTTTATTAGTTTAATATCAGCACAAATCAAAGATTATTGACAAATAGTAAGCACCTGTCCATTGACCCTAGAACCTCTGTAAAGAGGTTCTGTGTATTTGCTCAACTAAACGTGCAAAATTTTAGAATAGTATTGTGTCTTTATGTATGAAATGTGCTATAAAGATAAAGTTGTATTACTATTATAATACACCCACAATAATTGTGAGAGTAAAATTCAACACTGCCTTGTAAACTGCAATAAGAATCAATGATATCATACTACCTTCATATGCACTATACACTAATACATGTGGTTTTTTAATAGTTATAATAATACATTATATGCTTTTTTTGGTACACAATACACAATATACTGTTTACATTCATTCTCACTGTGTGTACCATATTTTTTCATTATGATTAGACTAAACTAGTTCACAATCCTCATGTTCTTCTAGCTAAATCCTAAAAAGTATTCACGTTGTTAGCAAATGATTGCCTATTTACATATCCAGCAGGATGGAGTCTGTAACACAAGTCAAGTTTATCTTAGTCTGGCTCTCTTTGGGTTATCAAGCTTTGATGAGCCTGACAGTGAGCATATAACCAATACCACAAAACTGGTTGTCAAAAAGCCGAGTCACTTATTACAAGCAACAATCTACTGAAAAACTTAAGTTTAGTCCAAAGATAGCTGATCTTGCTCTGTGATAAAAGCCCATGGAGTCAAATTTAGATTTTAATTGGTGTCATGTTTGTCTGTCTGCTGTTTGGTGCTAGACAGGTAGTGTACAGTGGGTTGATCAGAGCTTTCTAGCTGAAAACAGCTGCTTACATCTGGAAATGACACTGAGAGCTGATGAGCTTGAATTGAAACAGTCAAAACAAACTGAGGGCTCAATGAAGAAAAAGATGTGAGATGTGAGTCTAGATCTGAGGAGCACCAAGGAGTCTGTGAACAACTCCTTACACATTACATGTAACCTAGTCAATTGATCCATTTTTAATATAAAAGTATTGATTATAGCAGCTTTATGGGATGTTGACACTATAAAACATGGGGGCAACTGAACGATTTCGCTGCAACATAACATTCTTATTGTGTGCTGTATCAACAAAATGTGCAATGAATCAGTATTAAGTTTTAAAAAAAGTATGGACCCTGTGGTGAAGGAGAGGCTGTATCTGAAGTACACATATGTAGAGTATAAGTGGATGTTTGTTTGTTTGTGTGTGTTCCACCTTTTTGAGCAGTGCTGTAGCTAATCTGATCCTAATAGTGCTGTGTTCATGTCAGCTGAGACAGACAGCTTATTGTCATCGTCCTCTGCCCCTGACATATGCCCTCCTCTCTCTCTCCCTCTCTGTCTGATTGTCTCATCACTCCTCGCTGTTGTGACTCCCACCTGACATCCAGACAGGCCTCAGCCTTCTGCGAGCTGGATAATCAACATCCTGTCAGTATACTGTCAATATCGTCCACACACGAAGTGGACACAGACACACACATGCACGCACGTACACATGTGGTCACACCACTGCTTCTTGTGTAAACCACAGGCGACTGTTTACGGCTATGTTCAGCTGTTGAGTTGAATCTTTCCATTCACACGTTGTGTATTTAGTTTATGGACAAACCTTAGCGCTGACAATGAGATATAATGCTAATGAATGAAACAGATGTTGTTGCCTAAAAGCTGATTTGATGAAAACAGATGTGTATATATGTGTATGGAGATTATATCACACACACACACACACACACACACACACACACACACACACACATATATATATATATATATATATATATATATATATATATAGATATAAAGATATATGAGTCAGTGACCTTTTTTTGTGTGTCCGTATTTAAAGGGGTTAAAATATTAATAACTTGCATGAATTATTTTTTGTGGACCCAGCATAGAATTTCTGCTGTACCATTTGTACCAAATCATTTGCTTAAAAACATGATCTTACATTATATTTTTTTATTTTAAATAAGGGTAATGTAATACAATTGTTCTAAATATGAAATTTAATCTTGGGAATCATGGAGATCAGGAACCATTTAAATGATTAAAGTAATTATGTGTATAAGTACACTTAAATAAACTGTAGGTGGATAAAATATTTAATATTCATCATTCTTTTGTGGTTGCACACATTTTCAATAGCACTCAGTCTTTTGGTTTAAAATAAATGGCTTAAAACCAACAAAAATACAAAATGTACATTGCAACAAACCTGGTGCTGCTTTTAAAAATATTTTTAAAGATAATTTGAATTGCTCACCTTGCCAACCCTTATTTGTCACTGATCCATATGTTTATCACATGGAGATATCAGTAGCTGTGGTTACATGCACACTTTTTTTTTCTTTCTAATTTTCATTCATTTTTCATTCTAATTGAAATCATTCCCATTGACGATTTCAGATCAACTGTTTACATGCTATGTGATTCAATACCTTCTAGTCTGCTGATTGATGCTGTGAATGAAAGTGATAAATACATCACAGCGATGTGTCAAAATGTTCCTACCAGCCACCGTTTGCCCAGCAACTGGACACACTGCAGGTTCTCCATGCAACTCAGGTCAAGTCTGTCTCTTCCACCGCACAACACATCACTCTGTAACATTACCCACTTTTGTCTCCTTAAAGTCTCAGTTTTTCAGTTCAGCAGTTGATAAAAACTTAGTTCCAGATTCTTTACTGTTGGTAGTGTTTCCCAGCACACAGCAGCTTCTAGGTATTTTTCTGTTTGCTAGCCGGCGGAAGTGACAACGAGGCACTTTTCACTCAAAAGAAAGTCGATGGAAAGCAATGATTTGTTTTACCATCTGGATTGGGATGATTTAAATTGAGCTTCGTTAATTGATTTGTTTTTTCTCTAAAGGAAGCTGGCCTTCTTTGAGTGTCACATTTCATTGACCATTAGGCAGACAACAATATCAGTAAAAGACATTAGGTGTGGATAGTATAGTATTTTTTATTTGAATGTATTTAGGCGTAGGCCAGGCTTCCTTTGGCACATAAGAGACACATAAGAGCGTTTCCCAATCTCACGCCCCTATTGGTAGTAATCAGCAGAATATAATATGTATGTGCTTTCCCAAACTGTTAAAAGATAATGATGTTTTATTACGTGACAATGCTTTGTTTACAGTCTGGTAATTTTAGCCATAAAGAACACTTGGTTAAGTTTTTGGGAAAGATGATGGTTTGGATTAAAAAGATCACTATATTGAGATTAGATCAACATGTAATGTGGGTTACTATGCCCTTAAAGTTAGATCACCCTCATCATCATGGCTACATGATTAATGTTAGGGGACGATGGGGTTAATGTTAGGGGACGATTGTAGTTATGGTTTTTAAAGAACTGTAGCAACTCGTGGTTGGGAAACAAACAGCCTCATTTCCAAATTAGGAATTTTGTCCAATTATACACAAAATGTCATCACAGTTGTGTCCGTGTTTTGGGTCATAATTGCGAAGGCATCTGTCATTCAAACAACTATATATGTTTGGGTGACTAACACTGTGATCTATTGTGTAATTTTTCTTGGGAAGACTGTAAAAACAAAACTCATTCCTCAACCATCCTGAGACTGGGATTCATTGTTTCTAAGGAATCTGCTGCAGATCCAAGTTGTCCAGTTTGTGTGCATCATACCTTCAAGACTCCAGATGGTGACAAGTAACAAGAACCACAGTATCTGCAGCTTACAGATGATTGAATCAAATAAAAAAATGTTCAACAAATATGCAGACACACCAGATGTGGAAGCCACTTGGCTGAAACCATGTGTTTTTGGAAACCCCTCTTTTAAATAAGGATATGAGAACAACATTTGCCAACTTTGAGCCAGGCTCATCCTGGATTTGAACCAAGCGAGAATCATCCCAAGCCTAAGTCAATGCTGGAGGCCACACATAGAAAATGGAGGCCACACATTCAATTACAATACAAGATGTAATTTATTGAACCAAATAACTAAACATAACCATAAAATGTGCAAATAGAGCAGAAGTCAGAAGTGTTTTTATAGCATGGATGGGTACACCAATGGTCAATGATTTCCATGATTTGGCGTGTTTTGGTAGCCAAGTGGTTACAGTGCATGCCATATAATCGCAATTTCCCTGGTTCGACTTTTATTGCATGTCATTCCCCGCTCTCTCTCTCTGTCTCTAGTCGGCCTCAAATAAAGGCAAAAATACCCAAAAAACACAATTAAAAAAAAATTATTTCCATGATCTTTTCTGGCTGATCCTTTAAAGTCAAACTGAAATTTCACACATTCAATATACTGTATCTGCTCTGTAAATCACATGTCCTGCATTCTTTGAGAAAAAAATGAAACCAAAAGGGAGAAATGTATGTGCTGTATTGTTGTGGCCCTTACTCCTTACATGCTTATTAAACACTTATCTAACCATGGCTTTCATACATTGCAAGTATATTTGAAATTTTTGATACTTTCTTAGATGTTTTTCTCCCTTTTTTAAAATACATAACTATTCACATACATTTAAATAATACTTTACACTATGCACTATATATATGAAAGCCCCATATGTACAATTAATTTCTTATTTCTTTTTTCTTATTTCCCAACATTTCTTATAGGGTTATAGGTAGGAGGCCTTTTTTTCCCCTTTCACTTCTTGGTAGAAAACATATTGTGGAACTGTGTAGTCAAAGCATCTACATTCATTTTCTTTTGGAATAACTTACAGAAGCACTGTCTGTAAGTACAGATTTGATAAGATATATATATATTTGTGTAGTTGTGGTAGTTTGTGTGGATGGCTAGGTTATGTTTTTTTGTGTAACTACATGGTAGGCACTATTCAATGCCCACCATGTAATCTGTCCCGTTCATGGCTTTCAGCTAACTATAATTGGTAGCCTTATCAGATAGGCTTTATGAGGCATATAATACACAATGGAAATGCATATTAATGAGGCTTATCATACTCATTGTTTCTTTTATTTTCTTTCTTCCTTTCAGTTTTACTCCCCTCTGCCAATACAAGCGGCGGTACACAATAAATCCATCATTCATTGAATACAGTGCGTTGAAGGAGTTATCTGTCTAGTTAAGGAAGGTGACTCTTTGACGAGGGCAGAACATACGGTACGTACCTGATGAGAAGAAGAACATATGGATGTTTATATAATGGAAGGTTACTCTGAGCTCAGTGTAATTACTCTTACTCAGAAACAATCAAACTTGACAGAAGTCATGATGATGTGTGAATATGGGACACAAACAACATTCAAACGATGATTGGAACTGACAGCTATATCAACTCTGAACTAATTGACAACATTTATATGACAATTTTTACACATTAGTGCTGTTTTCCTCAAAACAAATGGTAATTTCCATTAAATCAGCTTGCTTCATTTTACCATTAGAGGAAAATTACATATCTATCTAATATATGGGAATAGAATCCACATGATTATAAATGCACCTTCAAATCAAAAATATGTAAAATAAATAAATCAAACAATGTATAACGCTTTACCATCTTCAATTGAGAATATGTACTTTCGCTTGCATTTAAGAATAAGTAGAGAATTCTACTGTAACATACCAGTATGAAATGTTGAGTGGCGTCAGGTCTCTTCTGTGGCTGATCTGACCCTGTAATTCAAACACTGGAGCAAAACGTCCTATACATACACACTCAAAATAGTATGTATGTACATGTATGCATTTGTGTGACCCTGCATGTGCGCATACATACAGTATATATGTGTGGATGTGTTTGTGTGACACTGCGTTAGTGCATCTTTGCTGTATTGCAGAGGTTAGCAGCCCCAGCCTCTGCGCTCCATTTGAATTGTCCCCTGAGTGCTGTGTACTGAACCTGGGTCCATGGTGTCCGCCTCTGCCACTGATCCAGCAATGACAGCATCCACCCCCACACCCCCTCCAAGTCTGGAGCTTCCCTGGAGCTCCCATGGCGCCTGGCCGCAGCCATGCCCCAGGAACAGCAGCCCCTGTGGGTGGGCACTCTGCTGGCTGTCAGCTTCCACAGTATCCTCCATCCAGCTTCCATCCTGGAAGCACAAATGCTGCCACTTCTGGCGGTGATCTCCATATGTTTTGATATTAGAGCAGCCTTTCTCTCACTTTGACACTCACACTGTGGCTTGATGTTGCCCTTGTAAGACTGGCACAAACACACATGCCCTCAGTACCACCATGGGAGGCAAAGACAGAGAGATGACAGCTATATCTAAAGTTTACCCTACCAGCCAATGTCTGATTCCACAGAGAACAACCAAGTGACCTTAAGAAACTCCAGTCTAGACATAAGAGGTCAGTGTCAGTGTTGGCTTCCTTTGCGATCCTTCACAGTTTGAAAACTCCATGATTGAACACATGCATTGATGTTTCTTTTTGTTGTTTGTCTGTTTGCTTTACCCTTCCACAGGGAGGTAAGAGAAGTTTCAGCTAACACAAAACTTTTGAACAAATGGCTTCCATTTGACATTCGCATGGTTGGCTTTATGTATTTTTTTTGTCCACAAGCAATTAAAGCTAATGTGCTTGTGTGAAACCAACGAAAACAGCTAACTATGGTAGCAACAAACTGTGCACTTCTCATCAAGTGTTTAAAGTGGTAGAGAAAAAGGAGTTGATGTGCAAGGGTCTGCTGCCAGAACGCTGGGTATTACTGTTATGTAGGTTACTGGGGCATACCATCACTGAGTGCCCTGTACTGTACATACTTAGGATATGCATGGACAGCAGAAAAGTACATTATGCTATAGGAGTGATTTGATACATATTTATAGACATTAAGCATATTGAATCACTGTTGGAAAGAGAGACTTTTTAGGTTCAAGGTTCACATCCAACATGGATAGCCATGCTAGTTCTACCACTATCAACTCCTATTGACTATTGACTGTACGACCTGACTACAACGTTATTTTATAAACTGCATTGGTCTTGGGTTGTTTCTATAACTTTTTATATAGGTTTTCACAATGGATATAAATCAGTGTGAATTGATTATTGAAAGTGACATTTCAAGCTGTTTAGTTTGTGGCTTGGTTCACTAATTAGAAGATCGGCATTTCGATTCCTGGCTCCTCTAGTCTGCATGTCGATGTGTCCTTGTGCAAGATACCTCACCCCAAATTGCTCCCGATGGCTAGGCCAATGGTGTGTGAATGGGTAAATGTGACGTGTAGTGTAAATGTGCTTTGAGTGGTCAAAAAAGACTAGAAAAGTGCAATATAGTTACAGTCTATTTACACTACACATCATCTAAGGTGATCCTCTAGGTTCCTTGTAAAGAGGGACACCAGTAGTACACCACAAGCTCACAATTATCATTTGATTGCATGTCATATTAGCTTGCACATAAGCTTGGCTGCAGTTGTGCAGCTCAAGCGATTTGGTAAATTATTGTTTGTGCACGACCAAAGAACAGAATAATTCTTGTAGAAGTGCTTTAAGGAGGGTTATTAAAGAAACTAATAATTTAGGATTCATAATAAAAGTATTGAAAGGCCTTTCCTAGAGCCACTTATAAAGATAGTCCTTCAAAACACTTTTTAAAATTACATTTTATTCAACATAACTCTTATAGGGAGTCATCTAGGATTCCCTTTAATTGCTGAATGTTTTTAATAGAATCCTGATTGATGAGCTCCTCATTGAACTCTGTAATTAAAGAGTTCTTTTAACCTCACTGGGGAATTCTTTTTGGAGCCAGTTTTTTTGTGTAAAATAAGGCAGCTTTGAAGGCGTATGCATGAATCGCAAAAGACATTCAGACCACTCCACTTATTTAAATATCTGTCATTATATAAAGAAATAAGATGCAGAAACATACACAGCTGTGTACAAATGTACCACAGAGTTCTGTCTAAGAAGAGTGGAAGTGTGCTTTCATGAAGAGAAAGAGAGAACAGACACATATATAGAAAGAAGTGCAGCAGCGTGAGCGGCAGCAGAAGTGCAGATGTAGACAGATGGACAGGGAGTTTTTCGTTTAAACATCATCACCATCCTCATCATCCATGTCAATTCCATCCGCTGGGGATGCGCCGCTCGGTGGGAAGAAGATGTCTCCACTCCATAGAGAGATGGCCATCAGGGACTCAACTCTCTGCTGCAGTCCTTTTTTTTCCCGACACAGTCATAAACACCATCCTTCATCCACTATGCATAGCATCACTGCAATAATCAGCAGCACACTTTAAGCAAAGCTCATCCCCAGCTTCTCTTTATCAAGCTATTTTTGTTCCTTGGGGTTTGGTGATGCATCCCAGCTCAATTATCTCAAAATATTATGTATATGCATGTTTATTCTCTGTGTTCAGAATGATAGACTGTTAGCGCAGTGTTTTTAATATGCAAACCACCCTTGTCAACCAAGCTGGGATTGAGAGGCTACCAATTATTCGGCGTCAGACAGTGAGAGATGATTATCTAGGTGAGGGACTTGGTTCATCCTCCGCAGCTAGGAAGTGGCGTATTGATTGGCCATCAGGGAGCTAATAACACAAGGTTATCTACATGTAGCATGAGACAGTCTCCCTACTTAATACAGCAGTCCTATCTTGATTTAATATGTCCTTATAGCAATGAGCCAGGGAGCAGATGAAGGGGTGTGCATCTTCCAAAGCCTAACAAAGGTCACGCTATCGTAAAACAATCTAAGGGGACGCAGTAGGATTGTACACTGTGCCGTCCTTCTTCTGTTTTGCAGTCTCATTGGACGCTTCACGCTGCTTTTATTGATCACTGACGCCAAGGTCTTCAAAATGTATAGAATTTCTTTTACACTGACATATCAATAACAGTAATGTCAGTGTTACCTGAGACAAGAAAGAAATGCTCAATTTATTCTACGCACATGCAGCTTGAAGATTTAGTAAACCCATATTTTCTCACCTCCAATGGGGTCCAGCAATGCAGAAAAAGTTTGAGTTTTAGGTGTGAGATATTTGTCTAAGGTTTCTGCCACAAACCCAACACAATGGATGTTCTTTTGTGGTGCTCCAAACATTGAAAATTTCCAAATCCTAAGACCTCACTGTCAGGCTCCGATCATACAGAGCACTTTTTAGCAGCCTGGGGTGGATTTTTGTAATTGTTTTCATTGACAGTGATTTTTGCTTGCTGCTTTTGTGTTGCTTCAGCTCTATGTGCTTCATGCTTTTAGAGGAGCTTCCCAAGCTGAAAAAACATCAACTAAAGAGCAGAAAAACATCATTGTCCAAATGCTTGAATAGATATGGTCTTTCTGTGGTGTTGACGACAAGAAGTGGAGATAATCATGGAGGACAAACCAGACTAGTCTAGGACAAACTAGTGGTGGGAGTTGCTAGATACTGAGATTTATATGACCACAATGCAAATAGAAAAAAACCCTGCAATTTATGTTCTGTCTTTTCAGGGCCACAGTAGTTATAGAAAGTAGTGTCAATGAAAACAGTTCACAGTGAGGTCTGTGATTGAATGATCCTTTTCACACAGCGACTTTGGCTTACTGTTTAATGCTTCTCTCTGTGGACTACATGGACCATAGTGGACTATGTTTATAGGTGACAATAGGTCACTTGTACAAGCTGTATATGTCTTAAGTTCGTTCTGTCATTATGTCAAGTCTGCAAGCATACCTGACAGGGAGGGAATAAAATGCACTATGAGATGTGACTTAAAGGTTTAAGTTTTTGACCAATTGAAAGACTATGGAGAAATGTTTTAAAGAGAGAGCCCCTTATTGTTAGCACCAGGACTAGCCCAGTTCTAAACATTTAAATTCAGTCATTGTCTCTGGTGAGTCACATGCCTGCAGATTTTCTCAATGCTTTGAACACCACAAATATTCATTCAACCTTGTCAAATAAAACAGAAACTACCTGCATGACGAAATACCATTAAGGGTCATTTTTTTCACGGCCCTTTAATACAACATGAAAACAACATTGAAGAAAAACAAGAGCAACCTAGGACAAAAATACTACACATTTTCCCATGTAAGTAGGATAGATAAGGTACATATCTATTTCAACGGTGCCACTCACTGTCACAAATACGCTCAGCAGTAAGTGCATCGTGTGCACAGTGTCATAATGTGTGAGGCTGTCTGGCACAGTGATCTGTTGTCTTAACATAAATCACAGTGGCAGCAGAGAGAGACCATGTTTCCTTGTTACTATAAACCTATAGAGAGCCTTTCTCTTGAGAAATCAACATGACCTAAAACACAACATTCCCCAGCCACATTCCAGGTCATGGTAAAGACACATAATACTTTTCTCTCTCTGTCGCTCTCTCTCTTACTCTCTCTCCTTCAATCTTCCATTGCATGCATGGCTGGAAATATATTAAAACTTATATAAATGTGGGGAAAAAAAGAGAGTGGCAAGTGGATGGTCAGACAGAACAGCAGGAGTGGCTTGTAATCTGAATGCATACTGTAGGTTGTAGATGTATGTGTGTGTGGGTGTGTGTGCATGATCCAACCTGTGGCTGGTGGAGTAATCGTATAGCCAGGATATTAGTCAGTCTGTTTCAAAGTGCTCCATTGTTTCTCAGGCTAAAAAACACCAGGTCCCTGGAATAAAAGATTACCCGAGCAGAGTTCAAGGTTTTGGTGGGGAAATACTCAGGGGAGGCCGAGCGCTCTGTGAGCCCCAAAGATTACATTTCAGTCCCTGGCTCGCAGTCAAAAGCTCGCCAGACGGAACAGGAAATTGTGTCGCTGTCAGAGAAAACGCGCAGAGAGAAATGTAAATGGCCCTCCCAGTAACGGACGCCTCATATGCAACCCCGGTTGTGTCCCCTGGGCTCTGCCTGTCCACCACGTCCATCTTGTGTCAAATAGCTGGTTTTAATACTGGATAGGGATGGGGGGAGGGGTGTGTGTGTTGGTGTGTGGAAGACGATATGCTGTGGTGTCCAGCGTAGCAAGCAGGCCATGCAGCAAGCAAACACATTTATGTACTTTTTTTTTCACATGTGGAAAAATTAATTGAGACGTTGTACTATTTAAAAAAATCAATGAAATCAAAATACTTGATTACTGCATGACACAAGAATGTTAGAAGACCAATAAAAGTATCAGTCGAGTTAGCAAACTCACATGGTTGAACATTAACTGCAGCCGTTGTCGAAATGAAAGCCTTCATGTTCAAAGTCTGTCTTCCAGCTGACAGTTCCATTTCAGCAACTTTGTCAGAGACAAAACAAACACATCTAAAGGGAACAAATTACAGCCACTGAGATTTCCTTCAGTCAGCCACCGAATTGAAGCCTAGAAAAGCTATCAGTCATTTCAGAGCATAAATTGACGGCGACACATAAATAGACACGCACACAAAGAAAGCAAGGGTGTGGAATTAGAAGCACCGTGCATTAGCGACTATCTACCTTTGCCCAAAGAGTCCATCTTTATCAGAGCGCCATGTGTTTCCTTTTGGTAATAATTATGTAGTATTTGAGTCCAGTCTAGTTGCGATGAGTGTCAAATTCTAAGTGTCTCATCAGTCATCAAAATGCAAAATATATGACAACAGTAGAGACATGGTTTACCTGAATTGATGATGCTAGTATTAGCAGCTAATGCTACTTTGCTACTGCTACAATCCCCCTCCAATTGAAGCCTGTAGTATTGTTTTATTTTATTTTTGTAGTATTAAGTATTAACTGAAGCCTGTTTTATTTACAAAGACATATATCCATATAACCCAGTTCTCACTCAGTGTGAATCTCTTTTTCTAGAGACTTGTGCACAAAAAGTTCACACATACAGACAGACAAACAGATAAAAACAATTCTATAGTGTGGTTTTTTTTGGGTGAAAAATCCATCCTTCGTGGAAAAATTAGCCACAATGTCATTCCCTGAGACATTCCACATTTGCAATGTTATGATGGTGTAAATACAGTTT
Source organism: Scomber japonicus (assembly GCF_027409825.1). Lineage (NCBI taxonomy): Eukaryota > Metazoa > Chordata > Actinopteri > Scombriformes > Scombridae > Scomber > Scomber japonicus. The sequence continues at coordinate 6,746,852 of NC_070578.1, forward strand.
AAAGACATTCACCACACTTACAGGAAGTTTAATGAAGGCCACACTCTTGAGAAATGCTGAACCTATTTATTAATTTAAATAGATTTGAATTTAAATAGATAGTTTTAATTTTATACTTTGCCTGGGAAAAGTTACAGATGAAGATATTGATTATAAAACCACAATTTGCAGTTTGGTGTGTAAATGTAGAATGTGATCACACTGATATGACCTGTATTACAGATGTTTTTCTTCTTCATCTGTTTCTTTTGTTTTTTTGACTCCACTGCAAATAAGACTGAACTATACTGTATCTTTTGTTTAAACAGGAATAATTGTAATGATAGGGACTCAGCTAGTGAGAACATTTTACCTCTTTAAAACATCTTATTGTGCACTGATAGAGATCATGTTAGCCTTGAGGTGGAGAGGACATTGCAATGCCATGCATGACTCACTCTGAAAAGGGCACTCCATCCGAGTTCACAGCATTCAATAAAATATGGTATAAGCCACTGTCATTGACCACGGTAGGTAATCAGTATATATTCACAGCTTTTAATGCGAGGAGACTCTATGTGGGAGTGTGAGAGAGTGCATATATGGAAGGGAAACAGGGAGGGGCCTCCAAAAGGAGCATTGTAGGTCATGTAGCAAATCAGGCCTCCAGGCTTTATTGTGAATCAGGTGTTACTACCAGTGCTCTATCCAAAACACAGGGAGGGAGAGACAAAGAAGAAAGAGAGGGGAGCGATTTATCAATGCAAAGTTAATAACATCCATTTGAATCTAACTAAAAATCAATATTTCATTACCAAATTGTTAGCGGGAATGAAGAAGGATTGGGGAAGTTGGGGTGGCTGTGGTGGGAAGGAGGCGTTGGAGAGTTCGATGGGGAAGACGGGATGATTCATGGGGCCATCAGGCCGAGGAGAGCGAGGGAGGGAGGGATGGAAGGAGGATGAAAGAGGAGGACGCTGGAAAAACTTGGAGAGGGGTTTGCTCACCAGTGACCTTGGCGACGAGGGGAAAAATATATAGAAGAAAATGAAAGCAACTGTCATGTGCCCACAGGTCAGAATCAGCTTATAAATCATGCCAGAGAGTAGATGTATTGGGTGTTCTTTGTGTGTGTGTGTGTGTGTGTGTGTGTGTGTGTGTGTGTGTTTGTGTGTGCGCTGATTAGTGTGGGCAATTTGTAATAATGCATGGTGTGTAGTAATCCACTGGTTTTACAGCCAAGTATATTATTTCTATTTATTTTATAACACTGGATGTATACATTGTTAGCAGGTGGATAGCTTCCTAATGGACTGAATGGATAGTTCAGACTGAGAATTAAGTTGCTGTTCGTTTGATTTTTCTCTCCACCCCAGATCAAAATTTTGGGCATTTTTTGCCTTAATTTTGAAATTACATGGCAAAGAGGTCGACAAGAAACTGGTAGAGAAAGAGGGGAACGACAAACGGCAAAAGTCCCCTGTCAGAACCAGACCAGGGATGCTACAACCATGCAGCATGTGGGGCAACCACTTGGCCACCAAGGCATTCCTCCACCCAGGCCAACTTTTGTGCATCTGCGTCACTTTTCGAGACACCATGGCCATTGGCAATGATGGAGAAACAACTGCTGGTGTGACTCGTGTGGAAACATACACAAACAGAAAAATACAGTTTGTAGGCTATGCACATTTTGTCAAAGTTGGGAATATATTAGCAGGTTTTTAACTTCACTGTATCTTAATTCTTTAACATTATTTTAATATATTTCCTTCTTTTTTTTCTTTTACCTAATATTGTTTTGTGTGTTGTTGTGTTGCTGTTAATGTTTCTCAACACCATTGTAAATGAGGATTCCTCCTCAATGGTCTTTAGAGGTAAAATAAAGGTCAATAAATAAATGATCTTGTCTTATATATGTTATATCACAGCATGACACCTACCATGGTCTATAAGTTATACATTGCATGTATATCACAGGGCTTTTCTACTTTTTTCTGGTCACTTATTTGAATGTGAAACTCATTTTCAAAAGCTTGTTATAGGGAATGGTAGCATAATCATGTTGCTTTGTAGACAATATTGTAACTCAGGAGGCAATAACAGATTAATTATGTTGGTCAATGTCAAAAAAATATTTTCTCTATAGTCACTGTTGGTTCTTTTTTTGTCACAAATAATCTTTTTCAGAGACGAGATGAAAAGGAGGCAACCTCCATTAACAAGCTCCAGAGTGAGCCAAAGGGCCCGCTTTCACTTGAAAAATGACTCAAAATGATAGATGATCATAGAGCTATCTTGACAGTGCTTCGAAACACCTTAACTCAGCTGATTGACAATGTTGCTGATGGTTTTACATTCAGGCTGCAGATTAATATTGATGGGTTACCACTGTTTAAAAGCACAAACATTCAGTTGTGGCCTATTTTAAGACTTCTTTTAAGTGTTCCAATGAAGGAATCTGTTGTTATCAGCCGTTTTTGTGGGGAAAAAAACAAAACATAAATCCAACTGATGGATTTTTGCAAGACTTCACACGAGTTACAACAGCTACAGGATGGCTTTGAATTCAGAGGGAAAATGTGTTCATCTAACTGGTTTCTGTTGCGTGTGTGATACACCTGCTAGGGCATTTATAAAATACACAAAGGCTCACAATGTGTATTATAGATGTGATAAATGTTCCTATCCAGGTGTTTATATAAAGGCTGAATTCACTCCAATCAGGCATGAATTCACTCCAATCAGGCAGTGGTGGGGCGAGAAAGTTGAACCAAAATCAACTTATGAAGAAACAGAACCCAATGTCACACTGTGGTGGCCAATCACAGCCAGCTGAGAGAGCAGAGGTGGTTGATGAAGAGAACGATTAGTGGTAGTGAGAAAGTCGGTGAATGAGAGGATTAAAACGTTATTTTCTGATTGTTTCATAGTGGCTACAAATTAACATGCCCACAACCCGACTCTGGTCCTCTGCCAACCCTGCCCCAACGCCTGATTTGATCTAAATACAGCCTATAGAACATGAATAACATTCACAATAAATAATTACATGTTACAGATTGACTCTTAGTTTTCAGAGAGATCTGATGAGGACCATCACCATGAAGGATCTGATGGATTTTCTCATTTAGATGTCGGTACAGTAACTTAGTTTCTCCTAAATTACATGCTACTTGTGTAATGCATCGATGTTGAGCATTTGGCTGAGGGGGCCTTTGAAGTTTTGTTTGTCCTCTAGTCTTGTTGACAGGATTTCAGAAAGATGCATAGGTATGTATCAGCAGAGTTAGCAAGGAAACCAAGATCCCTGAGAGAGTTAGATTGCTGGGAAGCAACTGAGTTAAGAGACAATTTCTCTTGTTTAAAGGTCTTTGTTGTTGTTCCGGTGCCATATGTAGACTGTAATTTATAGAACTACTTCCTGTTGTTATCTACAGGTATTTGCATCCTTGCTAGTCCACAGCTTTACACTGTGTATAGTAATTATGCAATTACATTACTCACCATGTTCCTATGTCATCATGGAGAGCTGTTTGCCAGAGGTGCTTTAGTTTATAATGTGCATTCTTTGGTCCACCTTCCTGCAGATACACAAATATATGATTTTCTGGACTCTTCTCTCAGCTTTTCTAGATGAAATTACCTTCATAAACTGAGGAGGTTTGTGAAAAAAATAATTTTTTCTTGCTTATATAATAAGATTTGCAGCATTGAGAGCCTTGTAAGAGATTAAAAAGGCCACATTATGATGGCCTTCAAGCTGAAGCATACTATAGAGAGTTACATATAGAAACATGTACAATGAAAGTTCATGGTCATGGTGTTTTTGCTATAGGCAGAAATACCTGTGTTGTATATGACATCACCCAATCTGTGGAATTAATTTATGTAGTATTCAAAGTTTTCACAAAAATGGAACTAGCTCTGATTTTCTCATATATTTATTGTCTCTCTTAAGTGTGTGTGCTTCTACCTGATAAAGACAGGTCATGCCCTTCTTACATAGTGATAGGGTATGGTTGTGGTATAGTAAGTGAGGGCAGGGACTGATTAGTGGGAGACAAAAAGACACAAGACTAACGTAACATTACAGAAACCACCAGAAATGAAGATGAGCTTTACTCCACAAAAAGGTTCTGGATACTTGTGGATTGTAATGTTTTAAGTATCCATAGCAAATATTCATAAAAGCACCAAAACAATGATTAATCAACAACTGATTAAGTGACACTGAGAAGTATATGATAATGAATGCTTGGTGAGACAGCCTGAAAATGTGCTGTTTTTCTGTCGTGGTATCAGGTTGCATCACACCTTTCTGCTTGGTGAGACAGAGTTACAGGTGTGTGTGTACCAGTTTGCTGTGTGTGTGTGAAGTCGAGCAAACCAGAGGCTGAGAGGATTCATTGCATCATGTTTTAATAAGCAAGTCAGCTATTGTCATTGTGCTGTTTGTAACCGCCGTGTGAACTCATCCTGCACACAGCACGAGCAGCAGGGCATAGTGAGTTGTTGATCTTGGTGATGTTGGTTCTCACAAACTACAATAAAAGCAAGTTGCCTGCAGCTCTTCATCTAGCAGCTCTACCTGTAGTTCCCCTGTTCAACACTTACAATGTGAAGCTGCAGCATTAGCAAATATTCAGTTTATGTTAGCAGTAAACTGGTCCTGCTGCCTGAGAGCAATCAGTAAACAGAGAGGCTTCTATCAATGAGATAAAAGTACATAAATGCACTGTTTACAGTGTATGTGATTTAAGGATAAAAGGCAGCTTCTGACAGTGACAGTAATAACTAGTATATAGTGAGAAAATTACTGAATGTAAACACATTAAATAGCTATGGTAGAAACATTATGACCATGGAGAGTATTAAAATAGGGATTTGAAATAAAGATAATGATTTTAATATGTAACCTTTTCTTTTACAGATGTATGTAGTTGTGGAATTTACTGAGGCCAAGACTGGTGGTTTGAAAATGTAACATAGTAGCCAAACTATAAGAGTGATGACATTAACAGAGCTGGCCAAAAACCGGAGGAGCCAGCACCAGACTGGAAACAGAACAATGTCCGAGTCTTCTCAAGGATCTATTCAGAGACCTGATTTAACCAAATTATGCAATGAAATGTACTGATTTTGATTAACATTGGACCTATTAAGTATTTAAATGATCAAATATTTGCTCACTGAGTTTGTATTTATAAATGTCTGTTTCTAGGTCAGTTGACATTAATTAACATTAATTTGGCAGGAAGCAATAGTAGGGTTGGAACACTCTTGCCTTGTCATGCTGCTGTCTGCAGCCAGAGTCTGTACTCGTCAAAGGTCATTTGTGAGGGACGAAGCTTCTTACAGTAACACCACTGTACAACTGGGAGTGTTTTAGTAGTTCCACCAGCCTCAACAGAGTTATATGTCTGTAGCTGTTCACATCATGTCAGTTTCAGAAGTTGAATTATTCCTAGTTAAGTGTTAATTTATCTCAAAAAGTTCTCTACAATGTAACCTTATAAACCTGATAGTTTTGAACCAGGACCTTCAACATTTGAATCAAGTAGATCATGAAAAATAAGGTTAGCCAAAGTCAGTACACTACACCTGTCTTTTTTAATGTGTCTGCATATTTGCCACTATCTTAATATATACATATTGGTTCAGCATCTGCAGATACTCTTTATCAAAGGACTGAGGTCAAAAATACCTGATCAGGACAGCCTAGTAATAACTCTTACTAGATTATTCAAAATGGAAACACAGTGTACTTTATAGTTAACAGTAATTGATTTTGGACACAGTGCTAGTTGATAGTTTGCAGTGAATAATTCATCTTTTCTCAGTTCTGATCAGGTGATTACCTAAAGGCAGCTGAGGGCCTGACTGACATGTAATACCTCACAGTTACAAACAGACAATAAAGAAAAAGAAGTAATTAGGGAAAGAAAAATCAGACCATTTATTGTAGGCAGATGCATTTAATCAGATGTCTCACATAGCAGCAAAACACTTTTCATATTTCAAAGCTGCTTGCAGGTGTGATTTTTGATTGTCTGAACTAGTTTTTGTGTTGCATGTGCCACATTGTTAACTACAGCTTGGTGTGTTTTGCTTTGTTTGTTAGACACATCTTTGGTGATACAGACTCTGACGGTGAGCCAGGAGGAAGAGGAACAAGAGGAGACACACTAATCCCTCCCCCACTCCAACACCACCTATCCCTCCACCTACTCCTAACGTACCATTGAATGAAGCTTGCCAGACCTCTACTAAACGTCTGCCAGACCCGAGGCACGCTGAATCTCTTCTTTTCACTCCAGTACCACCTGTTCTTACACCTACTTTCAATCCTAAGCTAAAAATTGTGTTTTTTTGTATTACTTCCATTTATCTGCCTAGCCTCTGTTTAGCTTCAAATATAGATATGTTGCACATTTTCTTCCTTTCAAATAGCTATGGCTGTTTTAAAATAAAGAACCGTTTGATGCGATTAGTTGCAGACAAGGTTTTAATGAACTGTACATGTAGAATTTAGATTTGCCTTAAAAAACCTAGAAGGCATTCATAATTTTGAAGGTGTCAAATATGATTGCTCAAAATGGATCAGTAATGTAACTGATATCTGAAACCCTTTGGTTAAACTGAAAGCAATTATGGACTTACAACAGCATCATAACTAACACATGTGACACAGGTGAAAATTGATGATGTGCAAATGTTCACTCAAAGTCACTTTTACTCTAAGGCTGCGATTCAAATCATCAGTCCAGAAACCTCAATGAGCATAAACTCATTTTGTCAGTCGAATCGTTGCCCACTCACCCATCCTTTTTAATCTTCAAATCACTGAGCTATAAACTAACTGTGAAATACACGTGTATTGTCGATAAAACAAAGTAGAAAAGAAGGATCCATAAACACATGAAGTCACAAGTAACAAGTGGGACTTGACAGTGAGATACACTGATCAATTCAAACATAAACTTAATTGTAACAGTGGGCGGTATGCTGCCGTTCTTAATATATTGTCTCTCTGACTCTGGCAGACCTCAGTTAGACCTGATTTATTGTTAACTTTAGGGTCATAATCACGATGTGTCAACTAATTTCCATCATACAAAGTATTTAATGAACTTTAGCTATCACTATTACGTATTGAAATTATTATGCTGTGTATGTGTAAGTCACACCTGAAGGCTGTCTATTTGGATGTTCAACCGATCTCGTGTTGGGATGTGATTGTTCCTGGCCTCATTAATACTCAGTGAGTGCAGAACTTTAGAATGTCTGAAGAAACATTTATCTACCTGTGCAACAACCTGCGTCCAGTGATGGAACATCATCATGGAACAGGTGAGGTAATGGTTGTATAGGCAGTGTATTGGTGCTATTTAATGGATCAGACATACCTATCTTGGCACCACAGCAGTTCCACTGTGACTATTTCAACCATAAAGGCTTCTTCAAGGTGAAGTGGACGGAAAGAGACTTTTCTTGAATGTGCGTGGGAGATTGCATGAAACTGTCCACGTTGTGGGAGTTGGCCAGTAAACCTTTCAGCTTACACCAGGAACATTGGTAGGGTGGATGTTGGCTACTACATCCAAGGAGACTCTGCCTATCCCTTTGAGAACTGGCCATTAAAACCATTCTCTGACACTGGATAGCTGACAGCAGAACAGCAAGTCTACAACAAGAACATCTGCAGAGCATATGTAATGGTAGAAAATACTTTTTACTGGTGAAATCTATGGTGCTGACTTGATGTGCTCTGCCTAACCTTTGTGAGAGTCATGGAGAGGTCTATGACAATGTGTGGGATTTACCTGCAGCAGCAGAGCCTGTGATGGTACTGTCACAGGGTATAGATGTATGAGAGGGTCTGATGTGCTTCTTGAAATAGATCATTATTAGCTTTGTCTTCCATGTGTATTGAATACATATTGTAAATCTTTTGTGCTGTCTTTCCACATCAATATACACACAAATGAAGCTTTCGAAATCAGATACTATGATGGCAATATTTTTTAGAACACAAAACTTTTTTTGACAAATGTCTAAATAAAAAAGCAAACTTTATACAAAAATAGAGTGTAAATGTTCAAATTCAAACAAATCAGTCCAACACAGAAAAACTATGCATACAAGTTTAAATGCACCTTATGTGTACAAACCATACACATAAGGTGTATGAGGGGCAGAGGACCCGGGTCACATCAGCCAATCAATGCCTGTACAAGCTGGCTCAGCGTATCAAGAAAGGTTTAATTGAAGGCTGCAGTTTCAGCAATCTCCTCCCTCCTCAAGGCCGCTTCCAGCTCCCCTACTCACACCGTGTCATCGACGGCCATCTGGAAATGCCGCTCAGACTGTGCCCGGTTCATCTCCTGCTGTGCTCGGTTCATCTCTTGCTGTGCCCGGTTCACCTCCTGCAGCTCCACATCTGCCGCCTGCATCTCCCTCAGGACAGTCAGATGCTCCTGTTCCAGTTTCCTCTTGCCTAGACAATAATGACGAAAAAACGAAGGTGGTTAACCAATGCCAGTCATAAATTAATTTGGGGTAAATACCTCAATTTTGAGCTCAAGACATTTCACTTTCCAATCAGAGCACTGTTTTGCAGGTATATGATGACAATTAAAACAGGTGATTCATTTTAGTGCAGGAAATAGATTCACAGACTAGAGAGTTTAAACTTTTTCCACTGTTATATTAACTGTATTAGTGTTTGGTCTGAGGACAACCAACGTACTATGGAATGTATGGCCATTGGTTTTAATTGTTTTTGCCTTCGATTCTGACATTTTTAAAAGTTTTGGCAGTTTTGGATGAAGCGGCCAATAGAGTGGATCAAACAGCGGCATTAGTGGAAAAGCAGCTTAATATAAGGCCTGGTACCCTCTGCAGTCTGCTGTTTATAGTGAATCTATGCTATGGCATTGTCAGGATATCAATGTGTTCTGGAGACATTAGAGCCAGCGGTAAATAAGTCTATTCTTTTTAAATTTAAAAGAAAAAGAGAAACATTACACGTATAGAGATTAAAATGCAAAAACAACAAAACTAGAGTAGAGCAAGAAACTTTGGAGTGTTAATAGAAAATACTATGTCGACAAATGTTAATACATGCACCTAGCATTTTGCCTAAACGACATGCCCAAGTTGTGAGCAGCACAGGTCCCACATAGTTTGAGACTCAGAGATGTGTCTGGTATCATTGGAAAGGAAACACTCTCTGTTCTTGTAAAGTGTCTGTGTGATTCTGTGACTTACTGACAAAGAGTGGCAGAGGTTACAATGATGGGGTGGTTTACTCGCCCATAGGTTTGCCTTTACAATGACATGTGTACAGATATTCAGGGACCTCTCAGCAGGATATAGACACAATGAGGCCACAGCCACAGGTCTTGGCTTCATGCAGTCCAAATTTCGAGTCAGTCAGACCAAAAAATTAGTTATTTTTCAACAGATATGTCCATGAAAAAAAAGTTCGCTCCACTGAAAAAAGCCTGCGCCCCTGTGTAAACGGAGGGGACGCAAAGAAACTGGAGCGCACGGTGAATAATGCCATTTGTTCATGGACAACCAAACATGATAGCGGAGTGTCATACACATACACTGTTGGAAACCTCAGACTATTGGCTAAAAGGTCATCAACTTCATTTCACTGAAAATTTCCATTGGCTGGAACAGCTGTCAATCAAACCCACGTTGTCGTTGTTGTCGGCCACATGTCCTCATTGGCTTTGGAGGCATGTACTGCCTCATGCTAAGCACTGATTGGCTGGTGTGTGGTGTCGTACGACACAGGAGGAGCTCACGGACGTAAACAAAACAGTCACGTGTCCCACAGATGCACGTGTAGGTCAGGAAATGACGTGAACGGACCGTATGTGGTTTGTTCCGTGTGTATTAAGTTACGTGTTGGACTACATACATGGACATATTGAGGAAAGTATTCCGGTTTTATGGAAACGGATTTCATATTTCACAAGAATGGACACTTGGTGAGCTGTACAGAAAGTCCTGAGTCATAAGATGATCGTTGTGGATAAAGGGAAGACTTTGAAGGTATGTAGCATTATAGCTTTTCTCCCTTAGCTGAGTGGCTAGCCGAGCCAATCGTTAATACTATCAGGGAAATCTAAGCTTTCTAACAATGTACGGCATGAATATATATGTTTAAGGGTTGGTGTTTAACACATTCAGAAGAACTTGTCGCTACCTCCCAACCTCCGACCCGTCCCGTAGGCGGGACAGTGTGTTTTAAGACAATTCCTTCTCTTGTGGATGAAGCAGCCTGTCCACACAGGAAAATCAACAATAAATGGACTGTACTTATAAATGGACTGTACAATATAGGTTGAAAAGTCAGGTTGGCAAGAAAGACTTACAGTTACATTTATGTTATCTACCAGCCGTAGTAATTATGACCGTCCTGGGGAAGTGAGTATGTCAGATGATGTAATTATAAGGTGACCTGATATGTTTTTCCTAGATAGTGGACCTTGCAGTAGACCACTGTTTGCTTTATGTTTCTAACCACGAGTTGGGACATAAAAAACAAGGAACACTGAGGTGTTTACTGTTGCTGTGATGATTGAGGTTGCATAACTTTAAGGGAGTGTAAACCACATGTCACCTCATAATTTTAACCCAAGCCATGACCTAACCAGACCTTTACCTTTTAAAATGTGATTTGTAATGGATGGAGTGTAGTACTACAGCTCTTAGATGCTATAAACATAACTATAGGATTAAGACCTATACTGTTGGGTTTGCTTTTAGTTTTTTTGAGTATTTGTTGGGTTAAAGATATTCCTGCAGTCCCTCAACTTCTCAGACTCATGTGATCAACCACTGGGATATCAGAGACCAGGACCAGCACAAGCTGATGCGCATTCATTCATTATTTCATCTTATAGTAGGCTAGTTAAATGTAATTAATGATGTCTGTTTTTTTTACAACCAGTGTCATGATGAAATAAGACTTTCTAAGACTCTTTTTTTCTTTGTAATATACTGTGTATGTCGATGCATATAGAAATATAATTCTAGACATTTATAGCCAGAGAAGAATATAAAGTGAACTGAATTTTAAGTGAATATATACTATGACATGTAGGTTTGCTTTGTGGGTACAAGGTTAGTTCAGAGTTAATTGAGATACAGTCTGTATTTGAGTCAAATAGCTACACAATGAGTTTCATCTGATCTGAAGCTGGCAGAGTGCCGGTCCAGATGCGAAACGATGCTGGCCTGGGTCCATTTGACCAATCTGGCCTAGAACCTATGGAGGCTTTGGGCTAGATCCAGTACGGAACTGATCCAGCTCCGCCTCACCTTTGGGCCAAATAACTACAACATAATCTCATCTGTTCTAGAGCTCAGTGCCGGTGTTAGACCATATTTGGTGACCCATTAATTTTGTGGCCTGCCGGGATATTCTGACCCTAACCCAAACCAGGTCACTCCTCATGCCCAAACCTTACCAACACTGAAGGTCACAGAATCTGATCCAAATATGGTGTATCACTGGTCCAGAAGTGAAGAAAACAGATCAGCACCTTTATTGGCCCATTGTGCTAAAGAACAGCAGCCTGGCTCCATTACAGATCTGGCTCAGATTTTATAGAGGCTCTGGGCCGGATCTGGACCATATGATTTTTTGCTATCTGGAACTGTTACAGGCAAAAACAATAGCTTTACATCTGGTTTTAAAGATGGAGAAAGCTCAAAACAAACTAGTTTGTATGACATGACACCAGATCATGTCTGCAGGCAAAAGCGTTTAGAGATAATCTGAATGGCCGAGGGCGACGTGAAATGGTCTCCATGGAGAGGGACGAGAAGTGGTAATTGTTTAAACATGGGGATAACAGACAGTCTCTGCAGTCACAGCACTTAACAATACTATAAGACATGCCTGTTAAGTTTTGTTGGGATGATTGGGTGGTACCTTATGCACAGTCAGGTCTTATATGTAAGGTGTAAAGATACATATATATGTTTTCCTCAAAGCTTGTGCTAAACAAATTGCTTACATAAAGGGAAATCAGTTAGAAGAGAAAAGAAAATATAACACTGAACATTTCTATAGCTGAGTAGACCAAAATCAATTTTAACATGTAATTAATATTATGTAAATCTATAAAATAATACCTGTAAATGTATGTATGTGTGTGTGTGTGTGTAAATGACTACAAGTGCTTACTAGAAAGGTGCATATTTCTGGCCTCCAGTTCTCTTGAGCTTACATTAAATCTGATTCTTCAGTGAGACTCAAACTGGCAAGACAAGGTGAGAAGATATATTACTCATAAGCCAGCGATTTTGCATTTGTTACAATAAACCAGTGTACAATCTTCATATTCACGGTATAAGGGTTATCCATGTCATCACATACGCTATTTTCATAACTATTAACTGCTCTGTACTGATTCCAGATAAAACTTTTCCGAGATATGACTTCTGATGCTTCTTTCCTGTGTTTAATATGCAGCCTTATATGTACCTGATGGGAGCCACACACCATATGGATGTTTATATCATGATTTATATAATGATGATTATATTGAGCTTGGTATAATTACTTTTACAGAAACCATCACACTTGACAGACATTACAGTGTTCCAAGTGAAAGTGAAATGGGAAACAACAGCCAAAGAATGATTAAAACTGACTGCTATTTCAGCTCTCGACTAATTGACAATTTTTATATGACAGTGTTTGTGGGATAAAAACATCAGTACAGTAGTGATTTCCATTAAGGCTGCTTAATTGGAGTCTGTATTAAGATTTGTGTGTGTGGATGCAGGTATTTGAACGAGTGTGTGAGGTGGAGAGGTGTCAAGCACAATATGATCCAGTTGTGTAGGTGGCAAATGATCTCTGTGGCTAAATTCAACTGACAAATAAGGAGTTCAGCAACTGTGCAGTCACAGACCACAGACAGACAGACAGACACACATCACACTCAGACTTGGTGATAAAGCTCTAAATTTGTCAAATCCACCACAGCGTTGGCTTGATCAGATCAAACCCGTTTGTCTTCGCACCTCGTCCCGCTACTCCGTCGAAAGGAAGTGTCTTTTTTTTTTTTTTTGACAGCATTCCAGATTGCATGCACATCAGGTGACAATTAAGACATAACAACATAAATTGCCTGCCGTCACATCCAGTTACCTTCACTCCCTGACGCCTTTCCCTCCAAAACAAAAAAAGAAATGACGACAAAAAAATAAGAAGCTCAGACGCAGCTTCTGCATTAGTTCGGCCAAAATCTGACAGTTTGTAGTGCATTAAATTAACACCACCTCTTCCTACCACCTTCCTCGTCCCGTTCGCATCCACCTATAATGAGCAATTATAGTTAGGTGGGCCCCATCTGTAAAAGTTTCTCCCGCGTTGCTTTTTTTCCTCGGCTTTCCTGAGATCCTGCTGCGTCTTCCTTCACCCCACTTACCACGGCACATTTCAAACAATCCAAATGTGGCACGTGCTCTCTAAATAATTCAGCTGCTGCTAACATTAAACAACTGTTAACACGCTAGAATAATTAGTTATGCTTGCTTGACATGTTTGCATCTTTAATAATTAATGCATTTGTCTTAATTAACAACAACAGTATTTTAGCCTTGTTACTTCTTTTTCAGGAAAATAAAGTAGAAAACAGGCAATTACACTATAAATATTAATTAGCTGCCCTTATTAAAAAGCCAGATAATGGTGCTGTTGGGGGGAGGGGGGGGGGGCGGGGGTCGGTTGTATTGTACAGGAAAGTGACGTGATCTATAAATCTTACTTGTCATTGTTATTGTGAACAGGTATCCCTATAGTAAAACATCATTGTTGCCTATGGAAGATATGTACAGTAGATTAAAATGGAAAATCATCCTAAAGTTGACCATGTTGAATTCACCAATGCTGACAATGGACTCTGCTGATTAATGTAATAATTATGCTTTCATTATTTAGCTGAATTACAAATGCAATCACATTAATCATAGATTGGACCCTTTGCGGCTTTAAAACCAGACCCTTTGAAGTTTTTAGTGCAGAATAAAGAAGACAATATTTTAAAACTGATACTGAGAATGTATTTAGTCCAACACAATGCTCTGCTGCATTTTCAACAGAGACAGTCTATGGTGTGACAGTGACACACACAATGCAACCACTTCACCTCTCAGGATTCGGCAAAAATCATTTATCACTGTCAGCAGTCTGTAATGCATCAAAATCACAAATGTTATCCCGAGTGCAACCAATTTGACTGCTTTGAGGAAAAATTCTTAATTTGTCCTTTTCAGGAAAGAGAAGGCCTGAGCACGCGGTTACAAAGATGGTGTTGTATTTAAATTTTCATGGGTGGCGTCCTTGTTTTGGCTGAAAGAGGGGCGAGACGTGAAAGCGCTCAGCCACTCGGAGAAGAGCCAAAAATGCAGCTGTCAATGAGAGGAGAGACAGGCGACAGGCATGACGCCCTACGTGCCGGATGACTTTGGGAAGACTTTGACAGCCACCCAGGAAGGGAAGTTATTTTCCCTCCTTTTTTCTCAAGCTGCCGCATGATTAAAAGCCAAATGAGTGACACTGCTCGACACTCCAAATCAGCCCACTGCATTAATATTTCACACAGATGGCAGCTGTGTATCAAAACAACATGCCGCTAAGGACAAGAGGAGGAGAGGAGTGTTGGAGCAGGGTAAGATCCTTTAGTGATATGGCTATATTTTCCTGAGTGAACATGATTATACAGACAAAATCGGTAAGAAAGAATGGAAAAAATGACAAATACATTAAATATTTGTATGTACACATATAACTGTGTTAAAGTTATGGCTTAGAATTTTGGGAAAATTGTATTATTCACTTTCTGACTGAGAGTTAGATGAGAAGAATAATACTACTTTCATATGATTGTTAAATATGCCAGACAGGAGATGGTTATGTTACCTTAGCATAGATAAAGGAAAGCAGCGGGGAAACATCTAGACTACACCTAAAACTCACTAAATAACACATGATGTCCTGTTTGTTGATAGCTTGTTTTGCTGTTTTGTGATTGATTATGTGCAGGAATGTTTCTTGGCTTCAAATAACAGACTGGAAGTTACTGGTCGCAGGTATGACATAGTTCAGCACATAAAACAGTGAACTGTGCTGTTTACACCAGCTGCATGTGGTTTTAGCTGTTTCCACCATGTTAAGTCTTTATGCTAAGCTAAGCTAACTGAAGCTCAACGAAGGCCTCGGCCTAACTCGTGCATGTTAACTTGAGGAAGAAAAATTTCCACAAGACTGGTGTTAAAAAAGATGAAACAATTATATATTCTACAGTTTGTAGCATCTTCTTACAGGAATATTTAAAGCTAAGTTGTCCTAATCAGCAAACTGTACTATACTAAGAAAAGCTTGGTTCTTAATTGAGCTTCAACTATTCATACCTGTAAATACCAGGGACCTCAATCTCTTAAAGCGACAGTAACGCACATCCTCATTAAAGCAGAAAACTTAAATATTCCTTTTACAATATTATGCTTACTTCAACATTTACTTTAGTTTAATTTATTTAAAATGTATACAATAAATGACATATAATGATGGTGCAGGAGAAGCAGAAACCCCGAATGGGCTTATTTACTCCACCTAAAATGTTTTAAAAGTTCACAATATTGCAGAAAATAATATGACCACATAAAAATGAGAACAAACCAAATAATTAACCCCCCTCTCTCTATGTGTGTGTGTGTGTGTGTGTGTGTATGTACGTGTGTATATATGTGTATGTATGTATATATATATATATATATATATATATATATATATATATATATATATATATATATGTATATATGTATATGTATATATGTGTGTATATATTTATATATACACACACACACACACACACATGTATATATATAGTATATATATATATATATATATATATATATATATATATATATATATGTATTGTATATAATATATAACATGAATGAAATCAAATGATTTTTAGCTGACCTCTAACAAATAAGTTAACTTATTCAATGAAATCATGTACACAGACTGCACTCATTTATTGAATATAACATACTTAACTTAGCTCCCACACTCTCCCCCCACATATGGTTTGGAAAAGCAACTCCGCGTTCAATCACACACACTGTAGTGTTACAAAGCCAAGGAGTGCAATTTGTGCTGTAATGACCGCTGATACAAAGCAAATGACAGTAGGTTGGAACAAGTCAATCGAGGGGTCAGGAATTAACTTCATCGCTCTTATCTGGACATTGTTGCAGTGATGGGGGAGGTGGAGGCAGCAGCGGGGGGTGGTGGTGGTGGTGGTGGTGGTGGTGGGGGATAACAGCCAGCAAACACACAAGCCATCAGCAGTTGAGGGACAGCCTCAATTGGAAATGTCCATATTAGGCAATATGCAAATGCTGTTGATGGTGCTGTAAATTCGGCAGAGGTGACAGCAAACAACATCTCAGCGGCGATGATTAAAGCCTGAATGTTAAAAAAAAGGAGGGAGGTGGGAGGCAGAGGGGGCAATAATGAGGGGTGTAGAGGCAGGAGATAACCATCGACTCAACCGACCCAGGGCCTCAGTCGATGGCAAAACAAGCACCATCCTTCCACTGCTGGGGGGGGGGGGGGGGGGGGCTGTGGCTTCCTCCCCTTCACCGCTGTCAATAGTCGTCAGTCCGTAACTGCCTGTCCATCGCTTGCATTAGTACACTCTCACCACAGAAAATTTAACCACCATCATCCACTGACCTTCGTGACTGGTGACTGTCCTCCCCGGCTGGCTCTCACACACACACACGCTTGCAACCAGATATCATTATCAAGACCTCAAAACACAGGCGGATATTGCACTGAAAAGGTTACAGGCATTCAGCGGCTGAGGAAGGAAAGCCTGAAATAAATAAATAAATATACTATATATTAATAATGAATGAATGGCATTTGGGGCAGGGAGCAATGTGTTTTTGTATGTGTGTGTGTGTGTGTGTGTGTGTGTGTGTGTGTGTGATTGCATGGGTGGTTTCAACTATAAAACTCGGCTTTCTCCGCATACAGAACACAGCGCGCCTGGGTTTTTCGAAAATGTCACAAAACCTGATTTATAGTCTGTCTTCTGAGTACATTATTTGAGCTTGACAATCTTAATCATTCACACTTCCCACATACCCCCTGCCTCTCTTTTCTTTTTTTTTTCATTCTACGGCCGTCATGGATTATTGAAATCTAAAAATAAGCGGTAGAAGGGGCCCCCGGAGCGGTATCAAAATGTCAGGTTTGTACTTACAGCCCGGTGCTGCTAGGCAGGGTCAAGGGCTTCAATTATTTGTGTACGTAGAGTCTGGCGCTACATGAAAGGTTATGTCACCCGCTGGCTGTTTACTCCCGAACACTAGAAGGTAACCAATACACTGCTTCACTATAAACGGCACTGATATGGAACTGATACAGCTGGATGGAAGAGGGAAGGCAGGGGAAACGTTCACATTTAAAGCCAGTGAGTGAAAAGGCCGACCTGAAGGGTGCTGTGTGTTGTTTCTAATAACTCCAGATTTCAATGCTGCAAGGCTTTATTATATCCCTGAACTCTAGGTAGCATCTAACTCCTCATATTTTAACTGGACTGAAGCAAACTCACTTTATTTATTTAGAGAAAAGCGAGTAACCCACAAGAGACTGGACAAAGAAATCTGCAATGACTAATAGATCATTCTGAACACAATCAGAATGATGTATTGCCCTTTATACCACCTCCAGTTCAAAATGATGGCATGGAAACCAAGTGACATTAATGACAGGTTGGACTCCTCTCTCTCTTTCTCTCTCTCTGTCACTCTGTCTTTTCCCCTCTCTCTCTCTCCCTCTTTCGCCTAACACACCCACACACAAGTTTTCAGTGCCAATAGAAGAGTTCCTGTAAAAAGCCTCAGAGTTATTGGGAGTGATATGAAATTTTCTAAATGTCATTAATTGACACCTTTTTCTGTAGGAGCTGTCAGTGGGGAGACAGAAAGGTCACAGCTCTGGGGGTGAGATATATATATGAACCTCCCCTCCTGCCAGCCCAGTGAGTTATGGCTGTCGTTAACGCAAGGGAATGGATGGAGGAGCCGCTTCTGAAAGCCTCTATCGATCCTTTTCCTGCTCCCGAGGAATCAAAGGACCTAAATGTGGCGCAGGGTTTCCTGGGCAGACGAATAGGGGCTGATGTGCAGGTTCCACTGTGCAAGGGCATTGTATCAGCGATCGCAAAAACAATATTATTCTGAAAAGTTAAGCCTTTAAAGTTTGGTCATAGTTGGGAGATGATTTGCCTCAGTGCTTCTTCAAACTGATTTGGCTCTGTGTCAAACCCTTTCTCCTGCCCTTTATATGCTATAAATAGGTAGAGAATGGATAGACACTTGTCAATTCTGTTCTTATGCTGTGTTCACATCATATAATATGGATAGAAGGGATGGGAAAAAAACTTGACTGTTGTATAATTGCTGAGTTTGCTTTATGAGGGGTACTGTGCTATATAGCACTATATCCATACATTTATATTTGAATACTTGTAGGTTTAATTATTTTCCCCCAGTTAGTGAAAGCATTTATCTTCATGTCTCGTCTTCTTCTGTGGTGAGCTGAAGGTACAGTAGTTCAGACACACATTCCCATTCACTTCAATGAGAAAGCATGTCCAAATATTTGACTGGTATAGTCAACTATGCCAATTGAGTCAGGTCCTCAATAAAACTCAAACCTAACCCCTTCAAAATGGATTTGGAACCATTAAGCATTTCAGTCTGAGTGTTGGGGACTAAAATTACGTGAACTCAGTCTGTACTCCAATGTGTGAAAAAGGTGAGACTGGTTGATAGGATATTCTTTATGCCTCTGTGGGTTAACAAAATAGGATCCATTGCAACATTTCTAATATAAACTGATTTGATTCACTAAGGCAAACACTGTATTACCTTTAGTTTGACTGTATATGATAAACTCCTGCTATATAGTGACATGAGTTGATGTCAAATGCACAGGCGTATATAAAAACACTTTGCTGTCATCAACACTTCATTTAAATGGTGGTATGTAGTGCACACAGGTTACCTATTGATCTAACCAGCTATTAAGATAACCAGCAATCATTTTTGAGCTACAGTAACTTGTAGGCCTGTCACAGAAATATGCTTGTTGACTGTGTGCTGACCTGCTTTCTATTAACAAAGTTGTGGTGTAGGCTAGCCTGCTACAGTTAACATGCACCATAAACACACACAACTGGTAAAAAAAAGAGCCTCACATATTCAGGTTTTCTCCCTCTCTAGTTAACTCACTAGCTTCTTGCTCACTCCCTAGAAGACTATCTCACCAGATATCTTACACATGTACACCAGCTTTGGAGATTCCAATCAAATCCAATGAGATCGAACTCTTTTGATGAACCCCTGTTATTAAATTTTATGCCATATTCGAAGAAATAATCATGTCTCCTCACCTTAATCTCAATACATTCTGAACCATTGAACTCTTGCGTGAAACTCTGCTGCAACACAAATGCACAACAGATGATGTGATCTCTGCGACACATGCATTGGCACTCAGAGTAAGCTCGGAGCGCTCTAAAGATTTGCCAGCTATTTGAGATGTAATGTGACTGAAGTCTGCTCTGCAGTAGTGCTAAAGAAAGCCAGTGTTGATAATTCAAACTCAGCGCTGGAGAAATCTACACCCCCTTCAGCCTCAGTCGGCGCTCTCAGTCTCCACTTCTTGACAGGCTGCAGGGGAAAGATGGTTAATTTCTGACTGAATATTATGCTACATAACCACTTGGCATTTAAACTGAAAAATGGGTTTCTGCTTCGCCTGTCGCCACCGCTGTTTCCCCTCCAGAATGAGAGAGGAGGAGGGGGAGGAGGAGGTGGAGGTGGAGGAGGATCAGGGTGTGAGAGGAGAATGATGGGGAAAGAGTAGTGAGGGGGGAGAAGGTGAGGTGGAGGAGGAGGAGTATGTAGAAAATGAAAGAGTAGTAAGAAAAAGAGAGAGGTTTCTTGTTTTCTATTGTCTATTCAGTTTATTCTCTTATGTTCTATTTTGACATTGTAACATTTCTCAACTCTAATCAGTTTATGATGTGGAGGTCATGAATAATTACACTGATCCCAGAGCTTGGGGTTTTCTCTCATATATATATATATATGTATATGTATATATGTATATGAACAAACACACACACACACACACATTCATACCTATGCCAAATGGATGACGCCCAACCTAAACAGCAGTTTATTCTAAACCCTAAATCTCATTAAGCTTGTTAAACAGGAAGACTGCCTGACAGGGGAAAATGTTGAATCACTTCCTGCCGTGTTAACATATAGCTTTCATGCGGTTCTGTAGCCAATTAAGGAGAACAAAGTCGAAGGGTTAGCGGCAGTCGAGGGAGTTGAAAGGCCATCATAAACTACACTGTACAGTATGACTGTATATGCAGAATTAAGTGGTATTTTCTCAAATGTAATTGCTTTAGAGTTGCAGCGCTTGGCATGAGTCTTCTCTTTGGTGGTCGGCACTGAGCGGTAAAAAAAGTCACGATTACGTCCAACATGACTGGCAGTATGAAACATAACATTATATCAACATTTGGATTAATAGATACAGTGTTTTGATTGGAAGTGGATAATGCAGAGCAGTGAAGTGTGCATCCGTCAATGTGTATATATGTGTGTGTGTGTGTGCAGATGATGTAATAGAGAGATGGTAGACGCCTTTCTTTATGTGATTGCACACCTCGCATACAGTGTGTAACCGTACCTGTATGTGTGCATTAACGTGCCTCTGCCTGTGTGTATGTGCGTGTTTGTGTGTTGCTGGAGTTCTTCGGGCATCCAGGCAGTTACAAAGAGGGTAATTCGTCTGATCAGGCTGATTGGTCTCCAGCAAATAACTCACTACAAGATTAGAGGGGTAATTCCTGGGCCAGAACAGAAGCTGGAAGTGCTAATCAATGGAGCTGCCTCACTGACGAGACGACATTTTGGCTGCTTGACCGCTAATGTATGTGTATGGGTGGTGTTTGTGTGTGCGTGTGTGTGTGTGTGGGGGGGGGGGGGGGGGGGGGCTTGTTTGTGCAACCGAGTGTGTGCTTTTTTTCTCTTCCTTTTCCTTTTTTCTTGCACGTGTCCGTTGGTTGTTTCTAACTGTGCACATGTATGTATGTTTTTGTTTGTGTGTCTACACATGCACATGTGTATCTGTGTGTGTGTGTGTGTGTGTGTGTGTGTGTGTGTGTGTGTGCACGTTTTCAACACTTGACAGTTTGAACTCTTTTCAAACGTAATGTGTGATTAATGAGGCTGCTTTATAGTGGTGAACGAGCAGCAGGGAGAGGGAACGAGCGAGCGAGTGAGGGCAGGGGCGTGAGTGGGATTCAGAGTCACAGACCGGGACAATATTGACATCTCCATTATTTACTGAGTGATCGGAGCAGCCAAAGGGCTGCTGATTAGAAAACAATAAATGCTGTTATTGGTGATCGGGGGCCTTAGCAGGACATTGCAAATGCATGTCCCAGCCTTTCTAATTACTGCAGCCACTGAACACTGGACAGTGAGAAACAAAAAGCTATACCTTAAAGGGAAAACATCAGGCACCTATCTATCAATCTATACACTTATCATCCATGAATTGTCCCCCTTATATGTAAAGAAATTTAGATTTTGCAGGAAATGTAATTATATTAGTTCATAATCCTGAAAGATTTTAGGAAGACTTAAACAAACTAAAAGAAATGATCCATTTGACTTAGAAACTAAGACTGGATTCCACCTTTTCCAGTGCCAAATTACATTATATATATTATATATCCCAAGCCAACTAGAAATAATTATAGAGAATTTGATAGAAAAAAAACTCTTTAGTAGTATATTTAGTAGCATGTAGATTGTTCTGGTTTTATTTGTCCTGGTTTTAAGATATCTTTCTTGTGACTTGATTTTTGTGTGTGACACAAACAGCACTGAGACATTACTGGTCAAATATAAGACAGCCCTAATTATGAGAGAGAGCTTGGCCTGTGTGTGAGATGCAGACCGGATGGACGACAGCAGATCGTCTCTGGAAGCCAGACACTGTGGACATTGTGGACATAACTAAAGATAATCCACAGACCTCACTGGCAACAGCCTTCGTTAGAACTGCTTCTTGCCGAAAAGATAGTCTCCATGAAAATTGTACACAGCAGCAGGGCATGTGGAACAGACCTGGTGCCAACAAAAACACCACAACAACATAAATGCCTAAACAAACCAACCAAATGTTGCTGGTAGGAACAGGCACAACTGTGATAGTGAGGACAAAAACAAATACTTTGACAAAATAAACGGGAACAACAACCATCTATGCAACATACTGACACTTTGTGGACATTAAAATGCTGGGAGAAATGCGATCCCTGAAACAAGTATGTAAAAATATGTATCTTAACATCAGGAAGTGATATTACACCAAAACACAACACCTAGTCCTACAGCAGGAGAATGTGTCTCTCAGCATTTTCAGATACGAGGCTTTTTGTGTTTCACTGTGAGCACTTATTGAGCAGTATGCACACTTTCTACTACATTACGGTAGAAGGTGTCTGTAATAAGTTGTAGCATTAGACAGGTAGCTCGGGGATGCAGTCAGATTGAAAAGAAGACAGAAAGTAGTCATCTTGTTGGATTTATGTATGCCTGGATAAAGAATCAGAAATATCAGCACCCAACTTTAGCTGCTCCCCTCACTCCTTGTCTGAATTTATGTGTCTGTTAATATGAAGTGACAGCACTGTCCTTGACTCTAACACCTGTCAGTGGTCTGTGAGCAGCAGGGCCCAGCACCCTACATGCTGGCAAACCAGGATACAAAAATACACCGTCTTGACACTGCAATAAGCCACTAATCAGCTGGCATGTGTCATTGTGTTGTGAGTCTAGGTGGGACCAAGTGGACCGATGCATGCTGAGTCGACAGTTACATGTCTATGTAGGCTATGTCCGCGAGTGTGCTTGTGTGTTGGCAGCCATCAGATGAAGAACTATACATCTGTTTTTAAAGTTTCAGCCATACATTGTGATATCAGTTACTGTTTTTTTTTGTCATTTTGTGTTTCTTCTTTATTTGATATTAAAAGTACTATCACTAATACTGTTGCTCTTCACTAACCTCTAGTGGCAGTGATCAGGAACTGCAACTTAACTCAATTATATAGCACCTATGTATATCGCTTTACAGCGCACAGAAAAACATAAAAAGAAAGATAGATGCTGAAAAGAGTGGGGGAATCTATACAGAAGGCAACAAAAATATGGGAAAATGTGACATGTTGACATGGCAGATCGACATTAACTACGCTGCATCGATCAGAAACATTATTTCATGTTGCTACATAATGTTAGCTACATTTTAGGTCATTCCTGTCCAACAAAAGAATGTCAGTTTCACACAATTGAACCCACCGTTTTGTTTTCCCACCATCCACGTCTCCTGTTCCATGACAGAACAAATGTCTATATTTTGATCAATGTAGCTGTCCTAACTGACAACGCAACATTTTGCACAACTGCACATGTAACTGTAACCTACACTGTGAAGTCCATTTTATTCCACCTTACACATGTAATTGATTGTGCATTGATTATGTATGAGCAGTTCTGTGGCTCAACACAAACATTTAACTGAGTTCATATCAAGCATTTATAATAAAAACAGGGAGGTGATGGCTCTCCCTGTTTTGAAAACCTAAAATCTTGACAGCCATTGAAGTAACAGATGAGTGACTGCTATTAATCAGCAACATGCATAAAACCCTCATATGATGCACATTTTGCACAGGACAGCAAAATATGACCAGTAAATGAAATTGTGCACTTGGTATGGGTCGTGATAACCACTGTGGTTAGGCTGTCCAAAATACCACCACCAACTATAAAAACATAAAGTAACATAAAGTTGATATTTGACAAATGTTTTTTTTTTATCAATAAATGCTTAATATATCAATCTATCTGATGGCATATCACAAACAATGTAAACTGATGATTTGGGTCAGACAGAATGACTATATTCAATGTCTGCTTTTGTCATTTGATCATTTTGGGTCTACTTTCCTATACTGTAGCCCTTTCCAGATGGAAGCAGATGGTGCACACTCAGTGTTCTCAATTGTAGAAGCTGCATTAGTGGTGTTGTTGGTGCTGTGTATCACCAATGCCAGAATACCATGTGGGACAAACATGCCTGGTCTACAAGCTCACTATTACCAAACACCAAACACTACTCTGCTGTAGCTTCACCAGTCTGGCTGAAGAGTCTGATAAATGTCCACTGTTACAATGTCCACTTTGGCTAATGTAGGATATACTGTAAAAGTATAAACATGAGTCCACAGCACTGTAAATGATCATTTTCGTACTTTAAAGTGTGTCACACTTATCACATAGCGACAGCAAGACCCAGCTGCATCACCCATCCTGTAACTCTTAAACCAAATCATTGCCTCGCAATGAAACTTGATGACACCTCAGAGCTGTGAGCTTACTTTATTCTAAATATCTTCAAAGAAAAGCATCTTTAGAGTGACAGAGAGAGAGTGGGAGAGGAGACAGGAGGCAGGGAGAGAGTCTTATTTTAGTGGGCTGTGAGGAAAATCTGAGATCAGATGAAGACGGGCTCTTAAGAGTGTTTTAGAGGTGACTGTGGAGAAAGAATGGATGGAAAACAAATAAGGACTTGACCTACGATATACACAATGACCTTTTGCTCAAACATTCAAACATACTCATGTATAGACACATCACTATGGCAAACACTCATACTGGTGTTTCCTTAATTTTCTCTCTGTTGTCCTCCTATTCTAATACGTTCTCTTCAACACACTGTCTCAGATTCACCAAATCACTTCTTCCACTACATCAAATCAGTGAAAAAGACACTTGGGTGCTTTTTATAGACCTATGAAAACTGCCCTCCACTACAGGGAGGACTATATTGGACAACCACTATGTTGGTTTCCTGGGAATTGATGGGTTTGATTTGTTACTTTGTATAGACTTGACCATGGGTGGGAAACCTGGCAAATGTGGCAGTATGTTGGGAACATGGGCAGTTCTTGTGAGAGTATCATATTCCCCATCGAGCTCTGTCCCTGCTGTCCCAGTAACAGAAATACACAGGCATGCCAGTTTATAGTTTTACTCTCTCTTTCTTTGACCCCCTGTGGTGAATTTCACCTGGAACACCCTCCATGTACAACAATGTATACCACCTGCACTGGGCCACTTTAGGAAAAGTCTTATATATGTGAGTTAGGGTGTTTTTACTGCTTTCAAATGTCAAAATGGGTCAAATTTCACTCGAACAGAATGTAAGGGTTAAGGATGAGCATTATTAAATACGCTTTGAAACCAAAGAGATAGGATGCCCATGATATCTTGATTCATAATAAGGAAATATATTATAAATATTATTATTAGGGCTGTCAAACGATTATTTTTTTTAATCGAGATTAATTGCAGAATTTCCATAGTTACTCGCAATTAATCGCGTTTTGAATTGCATGTTTAAAATACTGTTATTTTACATTTGAAGGCAGTTTTAAGCCCATAATGTAAAGCATTTCTTACCAGAGTGTCTTAACTGGGAATCAATCACGGCTCTGCTGCGACTCCCACACTCCAAAATGGTAATTTGGTGGAGCTGAGGCTCGCTTGGCTGCACCTGGGTGTTTAGCGTGGAGGTGCTAACTCAAACTCAACGTACTCAGGTGGTAGTTAAACTCCGTTTGACACAGGTTGCATTTTACTTTTGACTTGTCAACTGAACCGTCTCCAAGTTTTTTAAAGTTAAACAAGCCGTTCAAAAGTCCAGTAGCTCTCTTACTTTCCATCAGCGCGGTAGGTTTACTGCAGGAGGCCACATCAAAGCATAGCGCTACAGCTAGAGGAGCCGTCTACGGGGGAGTAGAAGGGACAAAAAGGCTTGCAACATTAAAATGCGATTTAAAAAAAATGAACGTGTTATGGATTGCATTAATCTAATCGCGATTAACGCGTTAACGCTGACAGCCCTAATTATTATACATTATTATATTTTTACAGCTACATCCATGCCTGTCTGTCCACCAGTAGTGTTAAGAAGCAAAGTCAGCATGTGGAACAGATTCACCATAATTGAAAAGGGGGAAAAAACACCCACAAATTGATATTTAAAAATATAGTGATGCCTTGCTGGTGCATACAGAACAATTACAATTGTCAAAACAATTAGAGAGATTAAAAATTGGGTTTCTGTATATGTCTAATCATGGGTTTTATATCTCCGGGTCTCTGGCAATCAAAGACTGACCTCCTAAGAAAAGCATCATAATAGGTCATAATATAGTGACATTTGAGTGACAGATGTGGATGTAGATCTAGCAGCTGGAGTAATTATAACCTGGAGCAGTGGAAATAATGTTCATATAAGTCGACAATTTTCCTCATTTTGACGAGGTTATAACCCAACAGTGAATATTTGATCCTTTAATTTGGAAAATCCTCTTCATTCATTCGTACACTGCATAGATATTTGTGCTGTATGGAAAACTTCTGGACATGAAATTTCCATAAAATGCCTGTATAGTACTACTCACATGCACATTTTTAATAGCCTACCTTTTCCTGAAAAGAACAATATATGGCTTGCCTGAGTGACACAGACCATGAGCCTATAAATGAAGGAAATTAAAAACAGACAAAAATACCCTAGGGTTCAAATGGTTAAGAGATTTCAAGTGTTTTTGCACCACTAGAGAGTATGCATTGGACTTCTCCTCTGGCGGAGTCGGCTGACTTCCTGCTGGCCACCACCATACATGAACAACATGACAATAATATACTGATATAATTCACTATATGCATATTTTTCAACGATTTCTTTTGTGTTGATTGTGAATGGGAAAAAGTCAAAGCATTTTAGGGTGGTGAGCATCATGTTCTGAATGTG
The DNA here is from genome assembly GCF_027409825.1 of Scomber japonicus. Taxonomy (NCBI): domain Eukaryota; kingdom Metazoa; phylum Chordata; class Actinopteri; order Scombriformes; family Scombridae; genus Scomber; species Scomber japonicus. The sequence continues at coordinate 6,773,874 of NC_070578.1, forward strand.
GCCAGTCTATTAAAATAATCTCACAGCCTAGCACTGATCCTGGAGGTTTGGCTGTGTCTAATTAGGTGAAATGATATGCAAGATATTTAAAGGATTTACCAGTTCTACCAAATTTGGGGGAAAAGGCTGCATTTGGATTATCCTTCAGAATAAGTCTTGTATTTTAGTATGGCCTGTTACTGTTTGTTTTCTGTGACAAAGGAATATTAGCAGAAGTGACCACTGTTAGGCACACTCTTGAAATTTACAAGTCCAGGTTTCAGTTCAGTTTTTTCAGACCGAAAGCCCTGAGGCTGATGAGAAATACATCCCCATACCATTCTGCAATGAATGCCCTGGTCAGACATTTGAAATGAACATAATAATGAAAAAAACACATATTCATTAATAATCCAGTAGAATCTGAGCAAAGTGCAACATTGCAATTAGGCTTAGACTGACACTTTGTCATCTCATCAGCATCACTGCTGGTGGATGCAAATATCCTGGCTGTAGCTGATTTCTAATAGAATACCGGCCTTGTGTATGAGTTGGTCTAACTTTAGTGTAATTGTATGTACATCTACACCTACACAGACATAAATGCAAATTCAGACTTTACACACATTGATACACAATGACTCACCCAGTAACACATGCAAATCAGCCACCCAGCTTGTATTTCTATAAAAAGTCTGTGTTGTTGTCTGTGTGTGTGCGTGTGTTTGTGTGTGTGGCAGGAGGGAAAGAGAGAGAGAGGATGAGTGACAGTGTCCCCACTGCCCCAGCTCTCCATATGGGTGGGCAGGACATTGCGACTGACGAAGCGTCTGCCTGAAATCGCCCATCTGCAACTTTGCAGGTGTTCCCAATGATTATATTATTAGCTCTTTCCGCTGATCTTTGATTTTTTTTATTTTTTTTTACGAGCTTTTTAGCGTCCCAAGCCTTTGAGTCTGGGCGGGGTAGGAAGATAAAATATGAACACGCCTGGCAGCGCCATCTGCCTCCAGGATCTGCCACATACAACATACAGAGGATGTGTGAGAGAAGGCAGTTATGTGTTTAGATTTGGGTGGCAGCGGCAGGAATGTGCAGATACTTGTGTATATGTGTGTGTGTGTGTGTGTGTGTGTGTGTCTGTGTCTGTGTGTGCACATCAAATGACCCCTACATTGATAGCAAGAAGAGGAAAATTCTTAAAAGTGACAATATGTTGCTGTGTTTTGGTTGTAAAGGGTCAGTTCACCCAAATGACAGAAACCCTCACTTTCTCACTTGTGTCGTGTTGCCATACACATACTTTTGGTTGTATTTGCAGGTTTTCAGATATCCATCTCTGGGGTTTGGTTGTCATGCATAAGCGCTGAAAACACATGGCATTTAAAAGGTTGAACCAATTGTTACATCTTTTTCCGGAAGAGATCTCTTTCCTTAACCTGTTGCTCTGGATGATACATAGTACATTGTCAGTATGAGACTCTCTTCAATAGAATATGGGCATACTGTGACAACTAATGAATGACGTCCATGCTGTGGGCACCAAAAACCCACCCTATCCCCTTACAAAACGTTGACGATATTCTGAAAAACCCTCAATTATCTTCTATGAAAACATTTCTAACATTCAATGCCAGATTTTTTAAAAGAACATATTTCTACAATACCTACAATATGATGGTATGATTAAGCATTGTGATTTATATGGCTAAGGACATGGAAAGCTTGTTATTACCTTTTTCTTTTCTTTTAAAAAAACAACCATTATTCTTCAGTCTGCAATGGAACATGAACTCTGGTCTACTCCATAAAGGCATCAACCCCACCTCCACATCCTCCCACTACTTGCATTGTCACCTGAACGTTAGCACTGGATTAAAATTAGATGGTAGGTTTGTTAAATGTACAGTAGGCATCTGGTGAATGTGGTTTGATATGACAGAAGATTAGGATGGAAACTAAGCAATGTGTGTGTACAATAGTATGTGCTTGATCATACAGTGTGTGTATTTCTGCATTTGGCTGATTGGACTTGCTTCCATGTGTGACCACTTACTATTTATTTATGCACAACATGTTATGCATGCAAGAATGTTTATGTTGAAATATTTTCATTGTGGCAGAAATGCCTGATACAAATTCAAAATCATTAATGCCATGTTGTGGTGATGTTTGCCTGTTTGTTCAAACAGGAAATTGTTACATTCTATTGTAATATGCTCCTTTTCCCATACACAGAGCTGTCTGCTTCTGATTCCCTGCATTATGTTGTATTGTGTTGGTGTTGTGTAATAATCAGCCCGTTCTCCCAAGAAAAATGACAGTATTGGTCTAAAATTCAGCTGGTAAAAAAGAAACGTAGTTATGTTTACACCATCTAGTGGCCATAGTAAGATGACGTCAATATAAGGTGACTTGATCAGGTGATTTTTGAGCTTGCTGCAGTAGACCACTGATCATTTCACAGTGCTTCGAGATGTTTTTTTAATGGTGTGGTGTATACTGCCGCCATGATGACAAAGGTTGTGTAACTTTAAGGAGGTATAAACCATGTTTCAAATGATCAATTTAACCCAAACCATGACCTTTCCTAAATCCCAACCAAGTGGTTTTTGTGCCTCAATCCTAACCAGACCTTAACCTAGTATTATAACACCAAAAAACATAATTAAGACAGTCATTTGTACCAGTTTCGGAAACAGTATACAGCCCTACTTGTTGTTCTGGAGTGTATTAATATGACCGGTAGATGGCGTAAATGTAACTATAGGTTGTTTTTTGCCAGCTGAATTTTAGAGCCATACTGTTCTTTCATTATGAGGATGTTCAGAAGGTACTGTGGTGACTAATAATATGTTATTACTATATGTGTGGTTCCTGTTTGGTAATGTGACTGAGTGTGTTTGTTGTGCGTGCAGTGCTCATGGCATTCCAGGTGTAGGCTGTACAGGGAGGTGTGTGTGTGTGTGTGTGTGTGTGTGTGTGTGTGTGTGTGTGTGTGTGTGTGTGTGTGTGTGTGTGTGTGTGTGTGTGTGTGTGTGTGTGTGTTTGTTGTGCTGCAGGCTTTGCTGTGCTGTAATAGGAGAGCAGAGCACAGTAATAATGGCACCGGTTTAATGACAACAGATAAATCAGTGTTTCCTCCCTGCCACAGAGATGGAGATGTCTGACACACACACACACACGCACACACTGCTGCTCACCAAATGTCCCTCTGATGACCAATACACTCACATACTGTTGTGATGAGTTGCTGCACATTCTGTACACTCACTCTCTTTCACACACACACTCACACACAGACGCTGAAACACAAAGACACACACACAGTTGCAAAGCATCATCGCTGATGTTTTCTTGCCATAGGCCTGCAGATGTGACATCATCATCAGAGCACACATAAGAAAGGGAGAGGTTTTGATGGCTGCTATGAGTCTATCAAAATGTCTTCCAAATGCCAAAAAACACTTCTCACTAGGCAATACAATGTAGAGGTGCGGAGGGTGTTGCAGCACCACCTGGTGGATGGGAGAGGGTTAGGGTGCACAACCATACATAAAAAAATAACGATATAAGAATAAGCATGTTTCATTAGATTTTTTTGTTATATTAATATCCTATAATAATATTTTGATTTCAATAAGTGTTAATAGTGGATCTTAGATTACATTTAGGTCTCACTCGACTGCACAGTTGCTGCAAACAGATGCATAAGTAGGAAATGGGGATACAAAAGCGAATTACAGAATTCGCAATGAAACCATCAAAAACACCACTTTGTAGATCATAGCAGCACCTGCGGCAGACTGGCGAAGCCCAAGTACCTCCGCCTGAGTACCTTTGCAAGCGCAGATAATCAGAAATGTACGCAATCAGGAACTTAGTGCTGCTGACTCTGTCATTGGCAGTGCCATTGATAGTGCAGGGTGTATGCTGCAGCCTCTTCTGAAATCAACAACTATCTCCTTCGTCTTCTACACATTTAAGGAGAGGTCGTTGTCGCTGCACCGCATGGATAGTTGCTCCACCTCCTCTCTGTAGAACATTTCATCATTGTTCTGGATGAGACCCACCACTGTTGTATCGCTGGAGACTTGACGACATAATTGGAGCTGGATCTGGCAGTGCAGTCATGGGTCAGCAAGGTGAACAGGAATGGGCTGACCACACAGCCCTGGGGAAAGCCAGTACTCAGTGTGGTGGTCCAATTGCACAAGGGTGTGTTGAAGCCCAGTGTGTTCTGCTTCCCTATGAGCTGATGTGGTATGATGGTGTTAAATGTGGAGCTGAAGTCTATCGACAACCTTCTTACCTGTGTGTCCTTGTTTTTCAGGTGAGTTATGATCAGGTGCAGGACAGAGGATACTGCATCATCAATGGACCTGTTGGTCCATGGTGGGAGTTAGGAAGGCTCTGATGTGCTGCATGACCAGCCTCTTAATTATGACTGGTGGCAGTGCAATAGGGCGGTAGTCATTTTGGCATGGCACTTTTTTGGTATGATGATTGCAGAATCGAGGGACTTGGGAACAACAGCCTGGTGCAGAGAGGTGTTGCAGATGTTTGTGAAGACATCTTTCAGCTGCTCCACACAGTGCCAGAGTACGTGGGCTCTCCTCATGCTAGTTGGGGTGAGACACTGCTTGTTGGGCAGTGGTAGGGCTTTCAGAGCGGATGTCTTGTTTAAAAGTGTGCATAGAGGTTATTTAAGCTGATCACCACAGGCACTGTGCATCTCTGTTGTCTGTAAAGTGGCCGTTAATCTTCAGGGTGGACTGGCATTCTGCTCTCTTGATTCCCCAAGACAGACATTATTCCTTACCATCCATAGAACTGCCCCATCATCTGCGGCAAAGACACAGCAATCTCTCATCTCACTCCAAGTTGTCCTCTGTAGTCTAAGATTATGTGGTTTGTTGTTACCAGCAGGATGGATGGTACTACTGATCAGTGGGGGCTAGCTATTAGCCTAGCCTGGATACCTCCATGCTAACCGGGCTTCTGGATGTAGATGCGGTCAAGGCCTCCAGGCCTTATCAGGACGCTCGTACAAATGTAGATGTAGGTACGTAACAGAAACGGCTGGGAGAAGCTGCTGCAACTAGGTGGGCCTTTTCCAGCTAAATTGGCACCTTGTCTTTTGGAAAAAAGACAAGAGACATAAAACCTGCTTGCTGACTATCATTCAGTATACACAACATGATGAAAAGTTTCATCAGTGTGAATCCTGAGCACAAGAACACTTTTGGAGTATCAGCATAATGCAAGACCACTTTTCATGCTATGCCACCGTACAAAAAGGCCTAAATACATTAGCCTATTATTAACTATTAGACTGATGATCACATGCCTTTGCTTTTCCTGTGAATACTCTGTCAGTGGTTGATGCTGTTATCAAGATCATTTGTTCATATATTTTGTCTTTCATAACAGCGATGCATAGCTGCTGTTTTATAACGTTTGTGTATGCTTTGTGTATGTCTGCTATCAGATCATCATCTGCTTTGTGAGTAAATAATAGTGTCAGTGGTTGCTGTTTTATCATCAACGTTTATTGTGTAAATCTGGCGTTCATATGAGCCAGAGCCCAGCTGCTATGTATGTGTGTTGCCTATGTTTTCTGTGTTTTCTTACATGATTATTATTCCTTTCATAGATAAATATTGCATGTCTATCAAAGTATACAACTTATTTTTAAGGTCATAATCATGTAAGAAAACGTGCCCAACCAATTTACACTTTAAAGCATATCATTTATACAGATCTTTTTTACCCCAACCCCCCTCGACTCATATATTGCGTCATCCCCACAGCACCCCCCCCCCCATTTGAAACATGACGTTCCCATGGCTATGTCACTAAGCCCCATAAATCAAAAGCGATTTGGAAGATGAAATAATGCAGCCAAAGTTGGAGAAAAAACAGATTTAAGTCTCCAATGTTATGCTGGCACTGCTCAAGCGCCGCAGTTTTGCTCCAGCTAAATGGACTTTTATTGGCTTCAAGTGAAATGCTCCTTGCACCAGTTTGATCATTTTGTGGGTTGTCATTACAGGATGGAGCAGAATTCCAATGCAAATCAGATGGCACAGTGCAAATTTTGGCTTGAAACATTACACTTGTGCTTCAACCCCCTTGGATCACATCTTATCTTAGGTGTGCTAATTATGTGCTCTTTTCTTGCTTTCAGTTGCTGATGATGGATATGCAGGGCCCCTTCCAAAATCTCATAAAACCTCCCTTAAGATGTGTTAATCTCTCTTTTTCTTTTTTTATTAAAGAAAATCAGTACAGTTCTTCATTTAGGAGACACATTTGCAGCACAGCGAGTGGAAACATATACAGTACCAGTCAAAAGTTTGGACATATTTTCTCATTCAAGGAAATGGGAAGGTGTGTCCAAGCTTTTGAGTGGTATTATATGAATGGGACCATTTTCATGAATTACCAGGTACTTTTCAACAGATGTTCAGGAAGTAATGCCTCAGGCACTCTATTTTTTAATTACAATAAGAAAAAAGGGGTTGACAGTATAACTGAGATAAACATGTTGTGGTGCAGAAACTGGAGTTGATTTGATAAAAACAGATGACTGTTTCAAAGGGAGCAACTTTTCTTTCTGTAACAACATAAACCTTCTTCTTTCTTTCTTTTTTAGATAATTAACATAGAGCAGACTGAAGTCAAGTTGGTTGGTTACCTAACACCAGAGTAACCAGTGGTTTAACTTCTTACCTTGATGCAATGACATAAAACAGTACTTCAGGATATTGTGACATCACTGTTGGATGTGGTTAAGGGTGCAACAAAAAACACAAGCTTGACCTCAATCAAACACAGCTATTGGTGATGTTGGGAGTTGTCAGAGGTCTGGTGTTAAATTACTTTTTAAAAAAAGATAACTGAACTCACTCTTATAATTCTGTTTTCATGCCGATTAATGGTGACTACATTCCCTTTCCACACCCTGTGCAGCAGTTATATAGGGTGACACTGTATAGCACCACACCTAGCTGTGATGTCAGTTGTGGTCAGAGGTTCAAGAAGTCTAGATTATTTTCTTCCCACTGAGACAAGTGCAGATGTATTTTACCTCCAAACCTCTAGTGTGGAGTCACTATATAACTTCCTCCCATGGTGGTGCAGGTGAAATTTAAATGATCCCAGTCATCTACACTTCAGTAAATATCTTTTATCTTTCTGCAGAGACCCTTGTGAAGGTCATCATACCCCACAATTGTATTATGATGTCAACTCTTGTACTACAGCATTTTCCATATTAATCTAGAGTCACTTTCCACATGACAGACATTCTGATAAAATGAGTTCTGATCTCTTAATGTTCATTTTCATGATTGACCTCTTTTGCAAACCCCAGCAGCTCTATAGTATTGGTGGTACTCAAACTCAATCTCCTCCATGCTAGCTCGTTCAGTCTTCTGATAACACTTACATTTCTGACATTAAATATATACAAATGGAAAGCAAGGGCCCATGTTTTTGCAGTGTATATTTGTCTCATCAATGACTATAGCGTCAATTGCTTACTAGGCCCATTGGTTCTGGCATTTGCAGTATTGCTGATAGTAGCATAGTCAGCATTGACTTACTGACTAATATTTATTAATCCCCTAGGTTTAAAATTATAATTTAATTAAAAAGCATATAGTTACATTGTAGTTTGAATCTAACAACAGAAACAAAGTGATATGGTGATATTAATATTTTCACAACTGTGACTTCAACTTAGAAAGGCACATCATCAGTAGCTGGCAGATCATTTGGCTGATGTTTATCCATCAGTTTCCTCATGGGTGAATCTGTTTGGCCTCTCCTCTGTATTTGGCAACAGACAGTACATCATTATGGGGAGTAGTCTGCTTATAAAGGGAATGAGAGAAGGTCATCTAATTGGTTATGACCAATATAAGCCCCCAAATCCAGCCTGTAATACAACTAGAACGAGTGTCCCAGAAGTATCACAAAATCAACGCGAATGTGTTGGTCATGATGACTGGAGTTATTAAATGAACAAAAAGCATATAGTGTACATTTGGGCCACAAGTCAATACTTAACCACAGCAGTAAATGGACTCTGCAAATAGGGCATTTTACTGTGGGCTTCCATAATTGGCATTTAGTGCGCTCAGCAACAGTTTGAGTTTTTCTAATCATCTGTAAATTAGGTGTGGGATTATATTCTGTGCTGATAAATTACCTAAATAGACAACTGGAAGATGGTGCATTTTACTGTTCATGTTACAGCCATTGCTTTGGGTAGACATGTAACATTAAACATCTTGTTGGCATTGCTAAATGTTATCTTTCAAATACAGACGTGTACATGCATTGGAAGTTATGTGTTGTGCAAAGGTTTGTCGGTCACAGCTAACCAACCACTGTCACCAATTAACCACAACCATTTGCGGTTCTTTTGGTGTGACATTTTGACACCTTTGCTTAACCCATGCCAGAACCTGAACTTACCATACTTTATTTTAAACAACTGTTCACAATACATCATATTGTATAGATACAAACATATACAACTATAAGCAAATAAGGCCAATAGCAATAATATAATATAAAGATACATGCTATCAACAAAACTCAAATGTATTATTTAATCATAATGTGATCATTTATCTTTTTAGGGTGATTTTCCATCTCCTCCACAGAAAGGTCAAAGGTCAGGGTGTGTTACAGAGGCAGCCGTGGAGTTGGATTCATATGAAGAAAAAAAAGTACTCTACTGCTATCATAGAAGCGATAGGACTAAGAATGTCTTGGTGTAAAATCATCATAATCACTATTATCATCACTGTCATCACTGTGATCATTGACACCATCACACCCATTAGGATACAATACTTCCCTGCAGCATGAGTCACTCTGCTTTGTTTATTGGCTACACTGACGTTTCAGTTAGCAGATATATTAGTCTGTCATCCAGTCTGCCTTTCACTTAAGAAATGATGGATTTTTGATGGAGCATATAAGCACACCTCAGATGAAACTTTGGATCAATGGCATAAAGTGTAGGTTTAATTTATAGTAACAATTTGAAAGTGTGTCACACGTTTCTCTACCACTGAGGCCAGGGCCAGCACTGCTAGCATCACTGTATCTGGTGAGGTGGTGATGTAGTCTGTCAAAGCCACCAAGGCTTGAGGATTAAGCTACCATGGTTGTATCAAGAGAGTTAAATAGTGGATACCATCTTTGAGGTTTGGTATCCAGTTCCTATAGTACGTCCTATAATATGAAAGACCCAAACACTGGGGGTGGGACTTGCTGCCATTACATTGGGCAAAGCTGAGACTGGGGGAGTGACCGTAATCTGATGCTAAGAGTAAGGCTAATTTATAGTTGTGAGTTTATGGGGTTTTTGGCATTGTTACAAAACCTACGCACATGGCTTTGTGCACGTCATTAAAAATTCACATCTGGGCCATGGTGGCTATAGAAATACCACACGTAGAGTGCGATAACTGTGATTGGCTGCTTGTGGTGTCTCCAAATAAAGTTCTGATACCAGTGGAGATTGTGGACAAGGTTAAGGAAGTTAAAGCTGACATTCAACTACACATGAATTGTCTCAGTATTTAGAGAAGGGGAAACAGAAGTTAGTTGGACATAACCCTAGTTATAAAGTTTATTTTAGATGTTCAGTGTTTTTAAATGGTGGTAGCAAGCTCCCGGCCTCTTCAGATCTTACAGCCCTATACATCACAAGCTATTGCTATCCAACTAGTATAATAACAGTATAGAAAAGCAGATAAAAAAGTTTGTAGCATTAAATAGAGGAAATATTGTAGGTACTGTTATAACACGATTAATTTAGTTGGTCTAACTAGACTACCCTAGCTGCTTACTTTTTCCCACTGGCTGGCACCTCCATATCCTTGTGGAAAGCAGAGCTCTCAGTTTTGAACCCTAATCTCCCCAAACAGTAGTTTTACCCTTTATTCTGGGGTAGTATCTCCAGCTGCTGATTTACAAACGCTGCAATTCAACCACAGAAAGTTTCCCCAGGGACTAAGAACTTTTTTTCCACTGGAGGGAAAAGGGTTTAAATTAAGTTCCAGGGAGATTGTTTTACCCCCCCAGATTCCCAGAAAGGCTCTTCTTGAGGGGTATTACCTTCCAAAAGTGCAGGAACTGAGAGAATGAAATGAGGGAGCTGCAGTAGTGCAAACAAAGCCAGTGAATGAGAGAAAGACAACGTTATTCTCTGAGTCTTTCAGCGGTTACTTTCTAAAGCAGAAATGAATAACCATCAAACACTAAGCAGATGATTTACTGTGGAGACAGATGTTCTTATTTTCTTGTTCTGTGTGTTTCTCCTTTTCATTCTCTCATTACATCCATATCACGCAGCTGTAAATACAAAGAACAGGATGAATCTGTGTTGTTTTTTCCTCATGTGTGAATACACTGTCATTGTTGGGCCTAATTTGCATGATGTACCTGGGTCCTCAGATGCAGTGTGAATGTAAAAAAGACTGCACAACAAGGACATGTTTAGTTCCTGAGATAAGTTCCTCTGGTTTCAAAGTACCTGGAGCGTTTGGTCAAAATGGGGCTAAAGTAACACTAATGTTTACGATACAATACGATACAATACGATACAATATACTTTATCATTTACTCAACTTTTATTTTATTTAACTTATTATTCAGTTGCATCTGTGCCTTTTCTGTTCATGTCAAGATGTATGTTGTAAAAAAGGCCTTTTGGACATTACTAAAATGTGCATGAGGACGTGCATGCATACATTTCATGGAGGCTTTCATGGATCGTTTTGTGTCTAACTTGAATTAAAAGGTTTTTGTGTTAACCTAAAAAAAACTAAAAGCCTTCTGCCTTGTGTTATACTTGATCCTGTGTACAAATTAACATTGCATTCTTCTTCTGCACAGGTGTTTGTGTTTTTAATATTGGTACCAGTAGAACAAGAACAGTGTAGTGTATCAGTAGAACAGTGGACAGTGAGGAGTGCTTCAGAGCTGTGAATGCAGCGTTGCTTCTCCCTAATCCTGTCTGTGTCTGTCTGAATCTCTTACTCTCTGTCTCTCAGATTCAGACGCTGTGTAAGTCAGTCGGCAGACAGCAGCTCGGCTCTGTTCCATTGTCTTGTGCTATCATGGGGGGGATTCTCAGGGGATCCCGTGTTCACATCACTCTCCTACCACACGTTCGACAAGAGCGTCTTGTTTGTTCACATACAAAAGTGCTTGTCATTTTTATTGTTCGCTGTTGTTTTTGGAAGTGATGTTTTCTCCTCTTTGGTGCTATATGCCTTTTTACTCTCTGTCGCCTGCCTCTGCTGTCTTTCTATTCGTCTGTCTGTCTGTCTGTCTGTCTGTCTGTGGTTTGGCGTTCTTTCTATCCGGCTTCAAATTCAACCTCATGATGATTTTGCCTTCCTCTTTGTCAGTAGTTGCCTTTGACTGAGGCGGCGGGCTCAGATGTTTGGTAATGGCCATTTAGAGTAATCAATGGGCCTCTTTGAGGTTGTGAGATGAAAGAGGAGTTTGACAGCTAATGTGTGCCTGTCCTGTGACGTGAACAGCATGGCAATGCCCCTTTGAAGGCATAAGGATGAGTGCATCAGGTTGGATTTATCCCACACTGAAGACTCACCTCAGCTGCAGAGCTGGCACAATGGCAAGTGGCAGTTGCTCTTTCACTTTCTTACACGTACACACACACACACACACACACACACACACACACATGTGCACGTACATCCACGAAAACACACTCTCACTTTCTGTCTCCTCCTCTCTCATCCTCCGCCTTTCTCTCTTTCACCCTGTTTTATATATCTGTCACATCGGCGTACCTCCTATGCAGCTCGTGCCAGCTCCCATTCCACGCTCTACCTCAGAAATGTGTTCAAGTAAACATTTCACGCTTGCTTATGCTAAAGGGAAGTGGCAGCGGCAGGTATGTGACAGGCAGAGAACTGTCTGTGCCCAGGGCTGCCACTGACGAACCGAGCCCCTCTTCTCTCCGCGCCTCTTTTATCTTCTGAATAATGGACATATGTGATCGGAGGAGAGCATTTGATGATACATTCATTCTATTCATCAGAATGCTCAGAGAGGACACCCCCAGTGAGGGAAAAACAAAGACACACAGCTCATGATTGTAATGTAAATGATTTGTGCTGAAATGAAAATGAGCAGAACAGGAGCATGGCAGTACAGTATTTGCAGCTGTTGCATTTAACTCATTTTGGTGTATTATCATTGGTAGGGGTGGAAGTAATGAACTATGATTACTCCAGTTACAGTCTTTTTTGGGGGGTACTTGTACTTTTATGAGTATTTTTTCACTCTTACTGAAGTCACACAATGTAATCTATTTTACTACTTTTAAAATCATAATTTGCTACAGAGTAGGCATATAATCTGAAACTTTCACCAGTATTTTTGAAGACAATAAGGCTATCAAGTTAAGTCAAGATTGCTAATGAAAACCAACCAATCAAAAGTAGCCAAGTAGCGTATGGAGACATTTGGAGCCTTTTGTTCAGCAGATCAGTTATAAATAATGCAGGGAGGAATAGCACAAGCACAAACAGCCACAGTGATGATGATTTTTGATGAAGAGCTGCAGACAACCAGCACACCTCCAACAGGTAAACTAATTAGTTTACTTTGCACTGCTGTGAACTGGAGTCATGGCTCAGTGTGACTGTCCTGAAAACAATGGAACAATGCCATAATTGTTAGCAGAGTAGAGCAGTGAACCTGTGTGCTGTGTGAGGAGCAGATGACCATATAAGGAAACCTATCACAAGCTGATGTCAGCTCGGGCTGAAAGTAGAAAAAAACATTGTTCAGAGCAATCAGAAGCCGGTGCTTTTTGCTCATAGGGATAACTTCTACATACATCTATCTCATTATTTCAGCCATTCAACATGAACATCCGATATTGTGACATTATACTGTATCTATGTATGAAAGTAAAGAAAAGCATAATAGGTCACCTTTAAAGATGTAAAAGAAATAATAACATGAGAATTGACAGTAAAGAAAATGCTTCCTGGTGGTATGTCCTCCAGTCTGCCCACTGACTGATACTCACAGCAACCTATAGCGCAGCAGCCAGATTAATACTGGAGTGAATTGACGATTGGAGCTAATAATGACGCATATGGGTTTACATTGGAGTCAGTTGAATCATATCATGATATATTGTGTATCATACAAATGCTAAAGGGTGCCATGTGCATTTGTATCAGATAGCGAGGGGTGTGACGAAGTAAGAACTGCCTTATCTGTGTATTTGCTTAGAAACAATTAAAACAAATTGCTTTAGTTTGATCCATTCATATATTTTATCATTTAACAGAGAAATGTGCTTTGTTGAAACTAGAAATTTACTCCATGAATCTTCTCTTTCTATTGATTGCCAGCTATTGATATTACATTAAACATCAATAACCAATACTTGGTACTTTTATTTGAGTATTTTTTAACACCAGTAGTTTATATATAGCTGAATAATACTTCAGTCATATATCATGCTTCTGCTTGAGTACAGATTTTGAATACATCCCGATTCGCTCAGCAAAAACGAGTGAAACATGTCCAAAAGGAGCAAAGGGGGAAAATAAAAGGAAAACATTTACAGAGGGGGATCACTTCCCAAAACCACCAACAGCCTTTGAACACTCTGCATGGTGGTCCGCAGCCTCTTTTAAGAAGAGGGGATTGGGATGAATTCTGGGCAGTGTAGGCCTCCGCTGCATATACACACCTACGCTCCCAAACACACACACACACACACACACACACACACTCTCTCTGTAGACGGGTGAGGGTTGTGTACAGGAAGTGATCTGAGAGTCTGCAACACTCGTCTCCCCCCTCCCTCCGGGGGGCTGTTAACTTACTGCAGAGCTCTTTGGTGTGGTGGAGATTATGTGTGTTTTCCTTGTGTGTGTCGGGGGGTTAAAGCACCAACTGCAGTGTATTACACTCCTTCTTTCATTCTCTTTCTATATCCCTCTGTTTCTTCCTCTCTCTCTTTCTCTCTCTTTTTTTCTGACACAGACTCAGGTTAATGGTGTCTTGTAGCATTACCCTACCACATGCCTCTCTAACCTAAAACATATGCGGTGTGTTCAGACAGGCTTTACAGCCAGCGGGAGCTCTGCAGTTCGACCTGGCTGCAGTTACAGTAATGTCAAATAACAGTGACATCATCACCGCCTCTGTGCCTGTTCCTCTGCTGTCTCTCAAGCTTATTGAAAGTGATGTAATTACTTCAAATCGCAGTTGTTTTTGTTTAAGTTTATAAAGAGAGCGGAGAATTAAAGTTGTGTAATGGCGCGCTTTAAAGTAATCGCCAGTGACATGAGAATAAAGGCCTGTTTTTAAACTGATTGACTTCATACAATAAAACAATCCGGTTCATAAAGGTTTTGCAATGTGCAACGATGTCAGAGGAGCAAGAGTGAGATAAAATATTAAAGTTGCAAGCAGTGATGAACGGGGCCCTCGCACCCCTACGCATGTCTGGCTGTGGCGCAAGGGCTCACACAGCTGACACGAAGTTGCTTCAGAACCAGGCTGTCATTGGACACTGCAAGAATGGGTTACAGAGTACTTCCTGTGTCCACTATGTGGCGCTAGAGAACATGCACTACTCATACGTCATGTTGTAGTGGTATAATGTGGAGAACACAGCATGTAAATCAGAAGATATTTGTCAGGTGAAGCTGACTTTTGGTGCCCAATAGGTGGCGCTATGATTAAGAGAGAATATTGACACACAGATAATCATGCTGGAAATCTGGTTCTGATTAGACAATGTATGTTGGAGTTATACGGACTTCCTGTTTGATGGTAAAACAACAAAATTTGCTGCATCACCACACCCACCAGGTATAACACAGGCACACAAATGGGGGAAAAAAACACCAAAATTGACCAATTTTTGCAAAATGTCTGACTTCCTGTTGGACTTAGGTTATGGCTTCAAGAGACTTCTTTTTGCGTCTGGGCATGATACATACACCTACCGAATTTCATTCACCTTCATTGATCTGGAGTGAGGGGCTTCACATTTTAAGTTGGCCTAGGTGGCACGCTAGAGATGTTTTACCATGCCCATTTCTGAGACTCATAAAATATCACATTTTCATGAGTTTCCGGACACATTTAGGCTGCTGAATATTCAGTTGGGGAGAAGAAAACCCTAATAAGGAGCAGATTGTGTCACCTGTATCATTCACACAGTAGAAAAACAACGTCTGTCTTTCTCATGCAGATATTTCAAATTGTTTATCGGCAAGCTTTGCTAAAGTTTCACATGAAAATACAGATTGTAATAGAGTAAAACATTTGCACAGAGACATATGCTACACTTCCAGCCTGTAATCATGCAGAAATGAATGAAATATGCAGCGATATCACTCACAAAGGCGAAGAGCTTTGAGAGGGGAATGAGAAATACCAGAGCTGTGAAAATATTTTAAGTTTTTTTTTTTGCTTCTCTGTCTCCTATGTCTGAGGGTTAAATTGTTTTGGCAAAGGAGAAATACCAATCTAACCCTCTTTGATGTCCTGTTGGCTTTGGCTCTCGGACTCAGCTGCATAAAAAAAAAAAAAAAAGGACAGCTTTTCCTAGTCGCCATTACCAGACGGATACTTTGCTATCAGAAGCACAAAGACTCAGAGCAAGGGAAAAAAAAGAAAAGAAATAAGTTTCTTTCTTTAACACCAGCTCTTAGCTCTGTCTGTGTATGTATGACAGGTAAAATCTACTGCCAGGATGCACGCCATTTAATGTTTGCACTCGTGTTAATCCGTGAAAATTGGTAAGACTCTTATCACAAATGCTGGTTTGTTAAGAATAAGAGAAAGGGCCTCTGTGTGTATCCTAGCTAAGGTTAAACTCATAGAAAAAAAGGCTGTAAGAGCTCAATCTCTGTAGCGTCTCCGCACATGGAAAATAAGTGTATAAATAAAAGAGGAGAGTTTAGTGAGGGGACACTTTTTTTTCGGTGTCCCCCTCCTCTTATTCTTTGCTGTTCCTAATCAGAGACTCTTTAAGTCTTTGGTTTGATCCAGCTTCTTTTTCCCCCCTCTCTTTGGTAAGCTCCTCTGTGTAAAATATCTCTGCGCCAGTAACACCACAAAGGCTTACTTATCTGGGCATTACCTATTAAAGGTTTAAACCCCCGCGTCTCTGATAAACACTGCCTATAAGGCTTTTATCTCCCCGCGGCCTTATCGCACTCTTGAAGGTCCTTCTCCCAAGGCACAGTAATTTGTTTAATTAAAGTGTCATTTTGGGAGGGGGGAAATATAGCCACGAGTACAAGCGCGAGATGCAAAGAAGTTTACCCGTTGCTGTTGATGTGAAGCATTTCTCTACTTCTCTCCATCTGCCTTTCATTCTTCCTCTCTCCCTCTCTCTCCCTCTCTCTCTCTCTCTTCTCCCTCCTTCTTTGTCCAGGGCTTAGATTTAGATTAACTGGTGGTGTTTTCTTTATTTCTTTAAAAAAAAAAAACTGATGATTTTTTTTCAAATATTTCCACACAGCAGGGATGCTAGGCAGCGATGGAACTAGAAAAAGACAACAGAATCAAATCTAGTTTGAGATCCCCCCCAACCCCCCCCCCCCCCCACACCCCTTCCTCCTCCTCCCTCCTCCCTCCTCCTTCCTCCTTCCTCCTCCTCCTCCACCCGCCCCCTTTTTAGCTGCTATCTAAATGGAGCCCTGAGAGGATTGGCTTTTCCGGCCCCCGAAGCTTGTGTTGTCAGCACTTTGGGCGATTTGTGTGTGATTTCATTAGGAAACCAAAATAACAGCCAGATGAAGAGGGAAAATAGTGTATGCAAAGTGCTGCTGTATTGCCGGTGCAATGCATGCTCTTAAAGCTCACGATGATCACTCTGGTGTCCGTACGGTCTCTAAGGAGCACATAAAACATTCCATCACTGTGTTGGTGGTGGAGACAAACAGTCACCGGTCTGCAGGTCCATGCTAAAGAAAGACATGACTCCTCACCAAGTTCATGAGCAGATTTGACACAGATGCAGCATCCAAATAGGTGTCATGGATTATACTTCAATATATTTCAATGTTACTTTACAAGTCATGTTTGGTCTAGTCTTGAATAATTTAGCTGTTATATGCTGGCACAGTTAATATTTACTATCAAATTTGTCATAGAAAAAGACCTGAATTGGCTCTAGTGAGATATTTACTCATATTACATACATTATCATACAGTGTCTTACTTTTATTTATCCTATAATCTGTGAAATAACAACATCAAACTTAGGTATATTATCATTCAACACTAATATTACTCTATAATGTATATGTATAATGAGTTATTTTACTACATTTCTTACTACTATTGTTTTCATTGCTTTTGTAGAGACGTATTGGTCTTTATTCTTTTTTATTATTCTATTTTACTGTCCACAAAGGAATATTTACTCTTCTCTTCTCTGAATTTTTAAAAAAATGTTATGATAATTCTGTTGTGTCTTTAAAGTTTTAAATCAGCATTCAGCATTTCTTTCTAATTATTTTTGCTCCATATTTCTCAGTAGTGAAAAGATCAGTATGTTTTTGTTGAGAGAGTAAACAGCAGTGCTTCTAACTTATGGACTAAATTACAAATGAATGTGTTTAGAATGATAAAATATGTAATAGATAATTATAATCTAAGGTTGAGATCATACTGTAGAAAATCATTTTATTTTCTAGTGTCTTTTTTATAAAGAACATGCTTTACTTTGTATAGGAAGATAAAAACATAAACTAATTAAATTATTTAAATGAGGATGATGCACAAAGACTTGAGTTTCCCTTCTCATATAAACTTGAAAGTTGGAGCAGTTTGGTAGCTGAGTGGTTACTGCACATAACATGTAATCTCAACACCCCCGGTTCAACTCTGGCAAGGACCTTTGTTGTATGTTATTTCTCTCTCTCTCTCTCTCTGTCTCTCTCTCTCACTCTCTCACTCTCAATTCATTTTTATAGATTAAGTCCAATGCAGCATTGATTCAAAACATTTGAATTTGCACTTCTAACAGAGTAAGCCAACCTGTTTGGTTTGTGCATTATTAGCAGGAGAGCCACCGGAGATGTTGGACGCCATGAACAGATATCACATTGGGCCCCACCACCACACACTAAGGACACCAAATGACAATGTGCAATTGCTGTAACACACCTGGTGCCCCTGATTATTGAAATGAAAATGTGAGGAAAGGTATGTATAATTGGCAATAAGAGTGAACCAATACCTTCTTTCAACAGATTTGATCATTAACCAACATCTCAGCGTCACCACTGTCTGGACTGATCTGGAGCTCCATCCTGCACTTTGGGTACCGGGGTCAGTTATACCTACTTTTTTTGTTCTCTTTTTTGGGGGGACATTTACACAAAATGGAGTAACAACAACATCCTCAGCTGTGCTAGCACATCCTCCAGTGAACACAGGGACAGCACGTGATAAGGCATGAAAAACGACTCTTACTCGTAAATTAATGGCAGAGAGGAAGGTTGTCATTATCCACACAGGGGCCCCCAGGGGACAGAAAGGTGTGGTGCCCAGATGGTAGGGGAGAGATAGCCGGGGCTAACTTTGAGTAATTGATGACTTAAAAATAAACCGCAAGTGTTCATCATCTTGGGAGGGATGGAGGAAAGATTGCACCCAACAACACAAACACGAAGCATCCAGGTCAAGAACACTGAAACTGCTTCTTGGTAAAAGTTCTGGAAGTAACAGGAAACAGGAGCGTGAAGGAGGTCTCACTTCACTTTTTTGATATCCGTATTGTTTCTTTGGGACAACTTACAGTACCTGTATAGAACATTGAAAAGAAACATGTTTTCATCTCACCTAACCCTAACCATAACCCTAAGTCCCTGAAAAATAAGTGCACTGGAATCAAATACAATTACTGTTGTTGATTTTTAAATATGCAGCCCATACGTCAGTGGAGAGTGCAGACAGGAGTCCAGGATGTCTTTTGTTGAAAAGGTTTATTTACTTGGCCAAGGAGAAAATAATGAATGATCAGTACACGTTATGTTCTGATGCCCCTTCAATTCTGAAGTTTCTGTCCTCCAGGGATAGTCTTAAATCACACAGATAATACCACAGGTTGAGCCATGCCCAAATATGTAGCCAACACATTTACAGCATATAGAATTTAGTCTACGGGTATACTGTACAGATAAAAACAGTGCCTAAACGCAACTCAGAGCCTTTGTCCTCCATCCCTCAGGGTTCACAATATCCAACCTTTGACTACAGTTACCTCTACTGCGTTCAGAGAGGCAGGAAAACACATATCTAACCTTGGCTGCTATAGCAACACTATCAGGGTGCCTCCTGTTTTCTCCAAAAGGAGCAGCCTCACTGCCTACTACTATCTCATGGGGAGACAATGTCTCACAGTCAAGATTTGGTGCGGCCTCGCGATGACCGCAAAGCCCAGTTTGACCCAGGACATGTCAATGAATAATATAAATGATGGAAATTTCCCCTAACAATTAACTGAGGTCTAAATGCTAGTACACATTACCACTGCTTTATTACAAGTTTGCATTTTTGTTTGTGCACACACACTCACACTATAGTGAGCTGGTGACATGTAGTGTAAAATTGCTTTGAGTAGTAAAAAGACTAGAAAAGCACTATATAAGTACAGTCCATTTACCATTTAAGTCATGAGACATGGTCATGCCAGCTTATTGTCCCAAATCAACAATTTCAATGGAAGAGCAGGATTGTCTGTCAGTCTTTATGAATATTATGTGTTGAGTTTAACTTAAGTTAGTTTTGTGTCACTGGCTAAAGTCTAAAATGGAGCAAGCTATCATATCCTATTAACTCAGAGCTCCACTTTTATTCTACCCTCCTAGTTTAGAACTATAGCAAGCATGGAGAGCTTTTTTAACCCCTTCAAGAACTCTTAATTGAATCTCACTAGCAAGGCCCACACCAACAATAAGATGCGCTTAAATGATTTATGACGAAAAGCGATTGATGAGCAGAATACGAAAGCGGAAGGAAGGAGAGGGCTAGGTGGCATTAATAAGAATGGCCAAAGGGGGAGCAGTTGTGGTGTGGTCGTGGTGTCAGGTGTAAGTAAACTGCCCTGTACAGACATCATAGAAACAAGCTTGAAGCCCTGCTTCTACTACTGCATGGCTATATTTTCTGATGTCACCAGGCCTTAATACAGTAGGAATATTTCAAAGTCTTATAGTGATATTAAAATTTACATAAAGGAGTTAAAAATGTATATCAAGCTCACTGTGGGGCTACTAAACCTGCCACATATGTTCCAAGTCCAGACAGTCATATTATTGGAATATTACAAAGGGCTTGAAATGAGAAACAAGGGGAACTTTATTACTGCAAAATGTATTATTACTATTATTATTGTTCCTTTTTCAGCACTTGTTGATTGTGTTCTCTACACGCACTCTGTTTTCATCTTTCATGCAGTCCCACTGAATATTATGAGACACCTCCTGCTGCTTTCATGACACAGAATTATAGCGTGTGTGCTTAATAACCAATTTCAGTGTAAGCTAGTTGTTATTTTTCATGCACACAGAAATTGGTTGAATAAGCTACTTAAGGGAAACCCTAATTTGACGGTAGAGAAACATTGTGTGTTTTTTAAAATTATTTATCAGATGATGGACTGTCAGGAGCTCTGAAAGTAAAACTGATTTGTTAACCGTAGACTGATGGATCTCAGCGGTGAACAGAGATTTTACATTAACCACCACGCCGTGAAACTATTATTTAACAACACAACAAAATATATCGGGCCGGCAAAGTTTATAGATTGATTTGTTGCCTCGTTCCGGGAAACATAAATTAAAGCGAAGATGGAGTTCCCTTGGATTTTGTTGGAGCTTTAGCTGATGTGTTTATTAGTTTCATAGTGAGTAAGATTGAGGTCAAACCCTGATATGAGAGAGAGAGAGAGAGAGAGAGAGAGAGAGAGAGAGAGAGAGAGAGAGAGAGAGAGAGAGAGAGAGAGAGAGAGAGAGAGAGAGAGAGAGAGAGAGAGAGAATAAAGGACACTCGCATCTGTCTTCTCCATGTTTCTCTTCTCTCCTCCAGAGTCTGGGATGCAGGTACATTTTGAGGATTTGTGCCTGCAACCTGGCATAAATGATGGAAAATGTTTATGTAGTGCAGTGAGTTGTATCTCCTTATTGTTCTATTTCGGAAGTTCAGACAGGAAGACTATCTTTTTGTATGCTCAAGTCATAGTTTTATTTCTCATACTGATCTCTGTCAAAGCTCATCATTTCCTTGCTCTTATTTCTGGAGCATCAATCGACATGTCAGCTGTTCACATCACCTGGTCAAGTCCAACCAATAGCACGGTGATACACCTTCACTGTCAGCCTATCATATTGCAGCTGTCTATTTAAATGTTCCCCTTCTCTGCTCAGGTGCCCACCTCCCCATCACCACCCACTCCTCAGATTCCTCAATGCAACACTTCAACCTCATCAGCCCGATCAGTTTCAGCCTCAAGATGACTTTGTTGTGATTTGACCTGATATTGATTGATTGAAGTCATCAGCCACCACCACCAGTGCCTGGACTCCATGGGGGGGGGGGGGGGGGGGGGGGGGGATCTATCATGCTGCTGCTCAGGACTTATTTAACCCTTACATACTGCTCAGGGTCAATGTGACTGCCTTTTTATATTTGAGAGCTGTAAAACCACCCTATACACGTTTCTTTTAGCTAGACTTTTCCTAATGTGATCCACAGTATAAAAAAACTGAAATAAAATTTATAATTTTTTTATATTTTTGTACAACTGATACACACTTTTATATGTGCAATTGTACAAAGTTCACCTGTGTTTATATAAAAATTCAAAAATCTGTATTCTTCATATTCTATAAAATGTTCTCTACACCATAAAATTGTGATTGTGAATGTATTTTCCCCCCATTATATTACTCAAACTGAAATTGTAGATACCTATTATGAGTCAGAATATAAGTATAATATAATAATATAAAAAAATATATAAAAAGTTGTAAGATCATGTCAAACTAGTTGATATGGTGTTTTATTGAGAATTTACAGTTTTTAAGCAAGTCGAATTATTTGGTACAACGTTTTTATGGTTACACCACTTAGACATTTTTGCCATAATCCTCTAATATATTCTCTCAAAATGGATTAAAAGCAGAATTTTTATGCTTGGTCCACAAAACAAACGTGTGCAAGTTATTTACATGTTTATTTTCAGATAAACCATGTGGACACAAAAAAAATCATTGACCATATACAAGAAATGTGACACCAGTGACAAGAGTGTATGAAAGACACACATACAGTAAAAACAAGGAGCATGTGCAGGAAAGTACTATGACAGCAAATACATGTAATATATATTAATTATAAGTAGAGGGTCAATACTTGATCTTAACTGAGGTTGAGAATAGAGTGTAATGTATATAATAGCAATACAACTCTATAGGGGCTTTATTTTTAGCAGTTATAAGAGAGCCACAAGGAAATAGTGAAAAGGGGGGGTGG
Organism: Scomber japonicus; assembly: GCF_027409825.1. NCBI lineage: Eukaryota > Metazoa > Chordata > Actinopteri > Scombriformes > Scombridae > Scomber > Scomber japonicus. Next base: position 6,796,443 of record NC_070578.1, read on the forward strand.
GGGTGGGGGGGTTATGGAAGGATAAATTATGCAAGAGAAAAATAATTATGCAGATCTGCGTGGCTGTAAGAGCTAAATGTAAAATCTGTCCATCGTCTCCTCGTGATTGGCTATCTTGAAGACATGTTTTTTAAAGCCCTGACGCGTTATTAATAAAACAAACTCTAATAGAAATATCATTGGGCTTATTTTTCAATCAAGGCCCAGCACCAGTGCAACCCGCAAAGCGTGACATTAATTAAAGATTGATGGCCGGGCCGTTCATCTGAGCCGCTGTTGATCCCGTAATTAAAATGACAAAAAAAATAAAAAAAGGGGAGGAAAAAAAAGAAAGATTTATTTAGAGAAATTTGCCCAACTTGTTTCATTTCCTTGTCAAGAGGCCCCTGATTTTTCCGTCTTTTAATGAAGGGAAGGAAGTGCATGTGTTTTTCATCTTCGTCTTTTTTCTCCCGCTCGGATCGATGGACTGTGTCAGAAAACACGGAGGGGTTTGTGCTCTTGGGTTCTTGGGGGGGGCCACGGGGGCCGACGAGGAGGAGGAGGAGGAGGCCTTTCGCACACACCCAGCTCAATCAAACTTTTCAAAGGGATAAAAAGTGAAAGTTTCAATGACCTTAGTTCAGCAGTAATTCCAAAAAGGAAAGCAAATACAAATGAAATAGCTTTGCATTTTTATTTTGGTAAAGTAATTATGTAGTCTCTTGGAGTTTGACAAGGCTTCTAATGAGTTCTCCCAGGACCTCTCTTTTATTTGTTTGTTTGTTATTTTTAAGCTTGATTAAGTCCCCTTGTATTTAGCGAGCACAATCAAATCAAAGGGGAGGAAGATTAACTGTGTACATTTCTCCAACATCTTTAAGGAGGTGTAAGCACACTGCTTTTTTTTACTTCTTCTTCTTGTTCTTCTTCTTCTTCTTCTTCTTCTTCTTCTTCTTCTTCTTCTTCTTCTTCTTCTTCTTCTTCTTCCTGCTTTACACTATTATCACTTCTTCTGTAGTCGGTAGCCATCTGTTTTAGTTCTATGTTCCACCTGCTCCACCACATGAAGGAAAGAAGAAGAAGAACACACACATACACACACAGACACACAGACACACAGACACACACACACACACACACACACACACACACACACACACACACACACAGACACACACACACACACACACACACACACACACACACACACACACACACACACACACACACACACAGTGATTGAAATAATAGATTATTTGGGAGTATTTTATTATGTGTTGAACACTGAATGGGTTGATTGATGTTTCTATGAATCTATTCTGACACTGTGCTAAATGCTTTTGCCAAAAAACTGAGAAATTTGGAGAAAACTCAGTTGTGGCATGGATCATGTTGATGATGATGATGTTCAAATGTTATTTCTTTTCTTTTTTTCTAGACCATAACATCTACTTTCCTGTTGCAGGAAGGATGTTGGGGTGGATGTGGTAAATATTTAACCAAAAGTCCAAACCATGAGCTTTGAGATGTCTGAAGTTAACTCTGATTGTGCTTAATTTCCCATAAGCAGATACTGGGAAATGAAATATGTTGTCTTATGGTTTGCAGATATGTTCAGTATGAACATTCTGCATATACATATAGTACAGTCATTAAAATGTTTTCTGATTATGTTGATTTTTCTTTAAAGCATTTATTTTTAAATGCATCATCTGGTATACATTAGGAAATCAGAATTAGCTTCTCTAAGCCAAATGAGTTTTAATATACAAGAAATTTGATACCAGTTTCTTTTGGCTTTCATGTATAATACCAAGAGTGTATGAAAGACACACACACGCACATGCACACGCACACACACACATACACACACACACACACACACGGAAGGACAAGAAAGCTAAACAAAACATGAAGAGACGTAGTATGACAACAAATACATGTTATACATATAACAGTGTTGCATAATTTAATTACCAAATAAATGTAAGTGTAATCTGTTACAGTTACTGTGTCATTAAGTTACAACTACTGATGAAAATGTTGATGATTACAGAAGAGGTTACATCTGAAGTCACACCTTTAAGATTTTACTCAGGAGGGTTTTTCCACATTATTTAATATTTAACATGTTACTGAATACATATATTACTGTTTTTAATTCTTAGTAATCAATTTGTTCTATATTCTGTAAATAAATCATGACATGGGTTTATTTGGAACTCACATTTGACTTTATTCATCAAATATCTTTATTTTATATTCCAAAATCTACATGAACTAATGAATACATTTTCAAATGAGAGATAAATGTTGCTTTATAAGAAATGATCTCTCTTATAAATCATGTCAGTATCCATTAAAAACACCTGAACTTAGACTTTGGTGCTTAATGGGAACACTTACCCTAACAGCTGAAAACATTCATTAGATAATTAGAAAAGTCATCAGAAAGTCATCAAATGTAATAAGTTACATTACTTTGATTAAGTAATTGTAATAGTTACATTACTTATTACATTTTAAATAGTTAGTAACCTTAATCTGTAACCTATTAAATTTCCATAGTAACCTTCCCAACACTGGTAATAATAATAATGATAATAATAATAATAATAATAATAACAACATTTAAAGTGGAGTGTCAATACTTGATCTGTATTGAGGTTGAGTACAGAGTGTGTGGGAGTGTAAAGCAGGAGTGTGAGTTTAGTAAAGTAGCTTACAAATGTAATTTTTAGGGTTGTAGACTAACAGATTCTACTGCCAACAAACATAATTATGCCTCTCAAAATATTGTTACATATCTAAATTGTTTTTATATGGTTATGTTATATGGTTTACCAAATAGAACCATTACACAATATATAAAGCTTTGCAGCTGCAGAGGAACACATGCAAATCAGATTTTTTTTTTTCAGGGGGGTTTATTTTTAGATTTGATAGATTTAGAATTGATGTTTTAACTGTGTATGATCACTCCATTGAAGTGGCAGAGGCAGAAAGCCAATTGTAAACTTCCCTCAGTATACAAACCAATGAATCATAGGCAGAAACATCTAGACAAAGTGAATTAATGACCCACACATGGCCCATTTGTAAATCCCCCTACTAGCTTTGTACACACGTCCTATACCACCCATATCTGGCCCATATAGTTCTACATGGCAAGCAGCCCAATTTTAACTGCGCGGCGGTGAAATGTATTTCCATGAGGAACTACTAGATACAGGCTTTGGCACCAGCTTAGGAACCAAAAGTAAGAGGATGGAGGGGGAAAAAGATGTATTAAATGATTATAATGACTGATGATATTACCTATTTCTACAAAAAAATGACTTCAATAGTGTAATGGTCAAATGGCGGGTACGGATGACAGAATTATTAAAAGAGAAAGAATTGAGTAATTCCAGCACATTTATCAGTCTGCACATCACAGCTTCACACTCAGTTAATATATATTGTAAATCTCACTGATCCCAAAGAGGTCCTTTTTTTATATTTCTTTATATTTTTATCCTATTAAGTCACAGGCTCTGGAGTGCAAGTTCATTTCAGATTCAAGATGGCAACAGAAAAAAGGGGGGGAAGGGATGTGAAGGGAGGAGAAGGAGGGGGGGAAATAGATGAGATTTTTAATCTTTCTTTTTCTTTTTTTTAATATTTAAGATGTGGACAATACACAACAGGCCCTGCACTGACCACGCTTCGAGTAAATGGGATCTCGCCAGGCACAATCTTCTTCCTCTGCTGACATGATAAATACATAATGTGCTTCATGATGAATGCTCTTTATAAAGTGTGGCTGAGATAAGATTCTAGTATTCATATTTTTCTATAATGTTAATGTGTGGAGATAAAGCGTTGCATCCGGTGGTGCCATTTGGCCCGTTGCTCCATGCTTGTGGATGAATACGTGGCTGGAGGTGCGCTGAGATGGAGACGCCAAGATGTAAAACTACTGCCAGTGTGGGACTTTTTTTCTTTTTTTTCATTTTTAGATCTCAGCGTGCTAGCTCCATGCTGCTCTTGTGGCTTTCTTCTACAGCTTCAGGCACTATGATTTCTAAAGCTCCACTGCTAAATAATTCTTCTTTTCAAGAAAAAACAAAAGAATGTTGGGTTTGTGTCCCATCTCGTGATACTTCTCTGAGCTGTGATCACAATCTGTCCCTGACTTTAACCAGTTGGCTTCAAATGCTTTAACCTTAACCATAGATTAGCAATTCAGTTACCTATTAAAAAAGCATTGTCAGTCCACATGTTGCAAAAGTATACATGTGTGTTTTGCCTGATATACAGATGTTTTTATCCCAAATCAGATGTTCCTGATCCAAATATAGAGTTCACAGAACATACTGCCGCTGCTACTAAAATCACTATTTTTACTGCCAGTGTTAATATTGCAAACTCTGCTACTCACAGAGGGATTAAACTGCTTGTTTTAACCCCCAGTTCCTCTCAGTCTTCACATCCAAGACGCTATGCCAGAATAATAGCTGTACTACTAAGATAAGCAGCAGAAAAATTGATAGATGGAAGGATGATTGATTAAACACAATTACATCGAAATAAAAGCACAAAACCAGAAGTAAAGCTCTCATGTCGAGATTACACTTTTTCAATATCAGCCAAATATCGGCTCTGCCTGACAGATGTTTTTACCCTCTCTCTCTCTCGCCTAGTTTGACATCGTCTACAAAAGTGTTTGGTGATGTAGACACAACAGTCCAACGTGCAGTCAGCCACGTCTCTCGGCCAAGTCACGACAATGATGTATTACTCCCCGATCGCCTAATCTGACACAGTAACTATCCAAATAACTGAAAATATTGTGAAGCCTGATCTTGCCCTGATGGATTTTAACTCAGGGCTCCATTTCAAGACCAAATACTAAGGAAAGACCTTCTTTTCCTGGAAAATTTGGATTCCACACACTCCAAAAAGCTGCCTGTTTTGCCTTCTTGGTATTAAGCTATTGATGCAGCTACCATGATTGCTATTGCTTGAATCACTATTAGTGATGGTGTTACTATCTTTGTTAGTCCTACTGCTCTCAGTTCTTTAAATTGATTGCTGGTACAACATGTGCTATTCCTGCTTTGATTCATTCTGCTTCAATGACTAAACCCCTCCTGCTATGACTATCACACACAGTGAGAAACAGAATTCAAGAATAAAGCTGAACTCTTACTCATTGCTTCTATTTACAACTTCTACTACTGCAATTGTTATCTTTGCTTCTGCCTCTGCTGCAGTAACCAGCACACCACTGTATGTTGTCTTTTGCTGTCTCTATTGATTCTTCTCCTTAATGTATTTCCATTATTGACCGTTGCACTGAGTGTGACAGCTTCTCTCTTCTTCTAGCAGAAGAATAGAAGACTTTAGTTCTTTTTTTTCTATGATTGAAGAAGTAGAGGAAGAAAAGCATGCATGGAGCCAGTCTGGGACTTTGAATTCTTTATCTCAGTCTGCTGTTACGACGGCTACACTATAATGCCCTTTTACGGGCCCCAGGTAGAGACGCTGGCAGATGTGTGCAGTAAAAGAAAATTATATCTATATATCCACCATGTGCACATGCAGGGATATGCACAGCCACTACACTTACACACACACTCTCTCTCTCTCTCTCAACCACACACAGCACACCACCAGGCTGGAAAGAAGGCACAGATGTGTGCATGTCTCACCTGAGTCCAATAATGTCACCTCTTTCAGTATCGCCATACGGCTTGGTAAGCCCAATCAAGGCCCCTCTGTCTCTGCTCTTTCCCTCCCTCTCTCTCTCTCTCTCTGTCTGTCTCTCTTGTGCCTCGATGGCACTTTGAAGCTTCTCCTAACACCCTGCCATTCTTACATGCATCCTGGGTCCAATTAGCCCCTCAAACACCCTGAAGTCAGCACATAATGCATAACTCTGCACCAGTAATATAGTCTACATTGTGATGCTTTCATATACATTAGCCTAAGGGGGGGTTAGCGTTATGTTCTGTAAAGAAATTAGGATTGATTAAAGTGATGGGAAGGACAAAATACTGTGACGAAATGCCTTTTTTTCTCCCCCCAACGGTCAGTTTAACATAAAATGTAACAAACAAAATAGCCAAACTCTGCATGGTTTATGAGTGTAAAGCTTTCTCTTTGGACAATTTTGCAAGTGAGCGTGACTTTCAGGGTGCTCTTGTCCTGGACAAATTGAGAGATATGACTGGAGCCAGGCCCTTAGAGATTGTAACTGGATGAATTAAATGGCTTAATTGCCATTGTTGCCTAGGAACCTTTAAATTCCTAAATTATTGTCTACCATCCTCATCAGTCAATATTATGACACAATGAATAATTTAATTCGGTATTCCGTGTTTTCCTCTAAAAATCAATGATGCCTGCCACAACGTTTGAGCAATTTTTAGCTTTTATTTGTCCTCTAAAACTGTCTTTTGCTAAATGATACTGACCCTTTGAATCTTTTAACAGCGCAATCAATAAAGCATGTTTATGCGCAGCTTGCAAAACCATCAGTTTGGGACTTTTGAAAAAATATGCCAGCGGCTGCAGCTTGCTAAGTGCAGAGCGCTAGCACTAAATCTTGGGAGTTAAAGTTTTACTGGGGCGTTATGGGTAAAAATGCCTTGTCAGCCATCTGCCACCTCCTCTCCACGCAGCCATATTTCCAGGTCTGCTCAAGTCCTGGGAGAGAACACTGCATCGCCACCCAGGGCCAACCACCACTATTACAACCCCTGTACCGAAGGGCTGAAGGAGGAGTGAGGAGAAGAAGGAGAGGAGTGTAAAACTGGCAGACTCACTGAAAGACAGAAGACAACTGCACACTCAGGCAGTTTGATGACGATGATGTACAACAGGAAGGTGGAAGCGGGGAGATGTACGCTCCTCAACAAGTACCAGCTGGAGAGTGATATGTTTTCGAAGTTTTAAACAGCGTACGACGGAGACAGCAAGTTGAATGAACTTCAGGATCGGTGGAATCTGCATTAAATTACGTCAAAATGAAAAATACCCCTCCAACCTTTATGCCCTTTGTCTGTAAAGTTCAATTAAATCCAGAAAACGTGTGTTTAAAGCTGCTATTGTATCATATAGTAGCAGACCTTCAGAGATTTATCACCTCACTCTGCAGCTACCCTCAGCTCAGCTTCATAGCAACTTTTAGCTCCTTGTTTTGGTGAACACAGTGGAGCATTTAGCAGCTAAAGTGCCAGATAAACAGAGCTAAAATAAGAGTGAATACTGGACTTACATTCACCAGACTGCCTGGAACTAACTCCAAATAAGTGCTACCATTGCTCATTGTCAGAAATACTTCTTCTTCTTCTATGTTGCTGTTTATTATTTCTAAACATCACATAACGCTTCAGGTTTCCAACTGCAGAAACCGTAACTATGATTGATGTGGCGTTTACTGCTGCCATGTTGACAAAGGTTCCCTTACTTTAAGGAAGTAGTAACTTTAACCCACACCATGTTCCAGGTGATAATTATAACCCAAACCATGATCCTTCTCCAACCCTTACCAAGTGGTTTTTATACCTGAACCTAACCAGACCTTAACCACAGCACTGTCACAGCGCTGTCACAGTGATGAACAGTTTCTGAGAACACAGACAAAATGATGTTGTCTTGCTGATTAGTGCTGATAGAAGCATCTGATTAGAAGACGCTCCCGTGTTGTGGCTGTAGAGTGCTTGGTCAAAGAACATATTTGACTGTTTAATTTAGAGGACTTAACCGCTTGTCAGTTTCTTCAGGAATGGCCCATATGACTGTTCATTCAATTCTGATCTGCCATTTGGTTATTATTTGATTAAGTTTAGGTAACAGAAACTAGCTAAACTAAATGCTGCACTTCCTATTTTCTTATGGGCGTAATTGTGTGTATTTTATAAACCCAGCAGTGGATGATCTGAGAGCTCGTGAAGGATTGTAAAACACAGGACAGAGAGTCTGAGATGTAGGCTGGTCCCAAGCTTTAAAAACAAACAAAAGAACCTTAAAATCTATCCTTACAGATATTGGAAGTGTTGCTAAAACCAGGGTAATATGCTAAGCTTACAGAACATCAGGGTCATAATTATGACTAGGAAAATGATGATTGCTTTTACATGGTTAAAAGAAACCAACGTTGACTGTTGGTACAGGAAAGGTTATGAACCATGGTTTCCCAGCTGTCCACCATTAGACTTTTAGCTGTGGTATAACAATATTCTTGAGTGGACAGTGATTGCTTGTCAGGGAAGCATGAACCTAAGTCATTTTAAGTGTCTAACAAGGTACAAATTATGTCATTTTCCTGGTCACAGCACTTTTTTAAAATTAATTTTATTCATCTTAAAAAATGATAAAATAATCTCATTTCATTCTAGCCTGGTTACTGACAGCCTCTATGCAAAGCCGTCAGTCATCAACAATGCATATCGGTCAAACCCTACATGACATGTTCATCTACATACATTACCATTTACATGCACATGTGTTGTGGCTCGTATGTTTACATTGTCAGGATGGAGGTAGAGTGAGAGACACAGTGCAGGGAGATGGAGCATAAACACACAGACACCCAGCAAGCTTTGAGCTCTGCAGCAGGCCCATCTCGTCTCTTCCCTAGGTCTTGTAATGAACGGTGGCGCTGACCCTGTCAGCCTGACGAGACTGGCAGCTTAATGCGTTAGAGGGAAAAAAATACGGAGAGGGTGGAGGTATATAAATAAATAAGAGACCCACATCAGGGCCCCACGTTCCACGAGGCCTTGCTAAATGCTAATCATGGCTGATTAATCAGGCCGTAATTCCACTGAACCAAAAAGGTTCACCAGTCAATTGTGCAAAATTAGCCCTTTCTCACGTGTGCTGTCACATTTAGTGATGGCAGGGCAGCACATTACAGCCCTGATTCAAAGCGGTAGATCACAGCTGGGTTTTAGTACACACAGTACAGTTACAGTAGGCAGATGCAGATTGGCATCATTTTCTTCCCCCTCTGTTGTTTCACAGAGAACATTTAAATCAGATCGTATCCATCGGCTCTCTGGTTTTTTGTTGTTGTCGTCTTTATAGGAAAAAGTGTTTTATCTGCTCACACATGCTAAGTGCTGATCAAAACACTGTTTGATGCATTCCCTTCTCTGTCTTACAAAGCCAGTAACAGTGGAATTGATTCTCTGATGTGTCAAGAGTTGGTTTTGCAATTTACACTGGAGATCATTCATGTCATAATTGCTTCCAGCTGGAAAAATGTCAATATGAACCAGGCGTTTACTCCAATTTCTCAGTCCTAATGTCTAAAATATATTTCCTTTTCCCTAAACTGGATTTCTCTCTTAGGGGACAATTCTTTCAAACCAATTGAAATTATGCTTGAAAAATGTTTAACTAAAAAGCACACATAAGGAGATTTATTGATATGTCATGTCTTTTGTTTCGTAATAAGACAAGTGAAGTGTTCTTATGCTATTATAATTAGTTAACTTTTCAATTAAATAAAACTATTTTAAGTTTCAGTACTGAAAGAATGAATGTGTGCATGTGTAAGTGTGTGTTTGTAGTGTGTATGGGTCCAACTAAATCTCTTGAGCTATTGGCTCACCCTTCCAACATTAATTTATATATGTTTGTGTGTGTGTGTGTGTGTGTGTGTGTGTGTGTGTGTGTGTGTGTATGCATTAACCATCCATGAATTATCCAGAGGAAGACACACCCACCTAGTACATCAGCAAACTACACATCACCACCACCACAACACATGCCTCTCCACCCCCTGATATCCCACAATTCCCACCGCAAACTCCCTTCCTAACTCTACACACACACACACATATTACAGTATACACACACACTAACCCTGCCCAGCCTAGCATAGCAGAGAATTAGAGAGCTAAGCACTCATAAATCAGCAGGCCCGCTGATCTTTCCTCTTCCTGGAGACAGACAGACAGACAGAGACATGGGCGGGGAGAGCCTCGGGGGGGTCAAGTTGGTCTATAGGGGAAAGGGAGGAGGAGAAGCAGAAAAAAGTGGTGCTTGTAAATCTCCTACGGGTGATCTAGAGCTTGTAAGTCGGTTCGTTCAGAGAGACAGAGAGAGGGAAAACACCTATACACATGGTGTTTATATAAGCCATGATGAGCAGTGGAGAGCAGGAAACAGGCTGCGCCTACATGTTATTACTGCTGATACAATACTTCAGTTTGCTTCCATAAAATGACAAAAGCCTTTATAATGCATGTGACATGTGGTTACTGGGAGTATGCAAACAGGAAAGATTGAAAACTGAAAGAGCACCATGAGTCACAATACCAGGTGGACTAAAGTGCTCGATCACACTTAACCACATTGAACCAATGAGAGGAAAACAAGACTCAATGCCTTGAGATTTTATTTTGACTTGCTTCTAATGTCTTGTATTTATCTTGAATGACTTGGAATCTAACTTTTATTTTTCTAAACTTGATACTTTTCTTGGACTTATTTAAGATGACTTCAGCCTCAACTTGGACATGTCACAAAAGACTTGACTTGGGTTTAGATAAATTAACTTAGGCATATCTTCAAAAACTTGACACTTGACTTTGAATTGTACCAAATGCCTTGAGATTTGATTATGACTTGACCTGGCCTTGTCTTGTAGGACTTGGAATCTAACTTGTTTCTGTCCTGACTTACTTGATACTTGATACTTGATACTACTTGAATTTGGTCTTGTCTTAAAAAAACGTGATACTTTTCTTGGTATTGAACCTTGCTACATGCTTAGGACTTAACTATAGCTGGACTTGTTTTGCATAACTTCAGGCTTGACTTGGACATGTTACAAAAGACTTGACTTGGAATAACTTGAAGATTAACTTAGACTTGTCTTGAAAATCGTGTTACTTTACTTGAACATGAATCAAATACTTTTTGATTTGATTATGACTTGTGTCTAATGACTTGCCCTGGCCTTGTCTTGAATGACCTGACTCTGTTAAGACTCCATGTAGTTTATGGAACTTAAACAGGAACTAAGAAACAGAAACAATTCCATAGTTAAAAAAGCTTATCTACTGTAGACTTTTTGTAAAGATGAGTTTGAGTGTGTGCAGGTTCCATAGTTGGACCTTTTCGACACAACAGTGAGCTGGGTGAGGCAGGAGAACAGGAAGACAATCATAAGGTAAACCAAGTTCCAAAAACACAAGATTAGTTAGGCAAAGTTACAAGGAGTTGGCCGAAGCATTGTACCACGTAGGTGAATGGATGACCTGGTGAAGAGTGGAATGAAGAACTGGTATTTAAATACTGTGGTAGCTTGTTGAGTAGATGAGATGATCAGTTGCAGGTGCACAGTTAGATAGGCGGAAGAAGGAACCGGAAGACCACACAGACACACAAACACAGAGATAGACAAACCGGAGACAGACAGGAAACACAAGGGAAGGGAGAGGCATGGCAGATATATCCCAACAGAAACATGACTATGATTAGTCTTTACAACTGTCCAACAATTAGATACCAAGTGTGTTTGGTGGCATCTTGTTTATGGGTCTTTTCTACTGCTGAGCTTCTGCTGGCTACTAACTACCCACAAATATTTCTATCTATTCCAAGCAAATGATTAATGCAAATATAAATGTTTCAGGTTATTCCTTTAGAGAAATTCACCCCTGATGACCCAGCATCTTACGCTTCCTCTCAGCCCGACTCTTCTAAAACAAATACCATCTGCTGTGTTCACCAAACAGCCTTGTCTGTCCACTTGTCTTCCAATGTGTATAAGAATGAGGGATTATTAGCAGCGTCTTGTTCTCTTGCTCTTGTCTGTCTGCTGCTGCGGCTGTGAGCTGACAGCACAGCAGCCTGGTACATGACATATATGCATTCCTAGTTGCTCCGCTGTTATTAGCACAATGCAAGGTAGCTGGCGTCAGTCTTGTAGGGTAACACGCTGTTCGTTCCTAGTATGGCTGACAGGAAGCTCATGGAGGAGGTATGGATGGTGGAAGAGACAGGAAAGAGGGACGGAAGGGAAAGGAAGGGGGAAGACAGTTGCAGAAAAGAAAGACCAGCGGACAGGAGAGTAAAAGAAAGGGTGTAGTAAGGTAAAAAGGATGGGAAGACACAAAAATACTGATGGAACAATGTCAAGACAGAAAAAACTGAGAGAGAGTGAAGAAAAAAGAGAGGAAGGGAAGCGGGGAGGGCTGTCACATGCTTCTTGTCATATGTCCAATAATTAAAAATCTGATTTATTGGCATGCATCAACACTGTCGCTCTCCTCCCTTATCCTCTACCTCACCCTGCCTTTAACCTTTCCCCTGGCTCAAGTTTACTTGACAAGGGAAGATGATGGGAAACAGAGGCCCATGTCTTCTCATTCCCCATGTCACCCTCTGTCCTCATCCTCCCTTTCTCCCTTTATTGTTGTGAGAAAAAATGTCTGTCAGCTGCTACTGTGGCAACCAGCGCGGACAGGAAGCAGGTCACTTCGGATGCTTGATGGCCACCCATCTGACGAGGATAATGAGGAGAGGGAGAGAGAGAGATGAGCCTTGGTTTGTTACGTATAGTTTGGAGTATATAAGTGTCTTCTTGTCTTACTGTTTATAAGAAAAACTTTTGGGTTGTCAAAAATACTGCCAGCTGCTCTTTATCCTGATCCAGCATGACTCTAGCTTTGTCTTTTTATCTAGCTCTTTAATTCATCAGGAAGACCCCACCACCGGATGTTTTTTTCTGCTTAAGTACATATTATTCAAGTCAGAATACAGTTTTTGTGCTGTAGTTCTTTGCATGGAGTCAATCAAATAATGCATAAAGCATTTATATGACCATTTTCCAGTCCAGTCACCAGAATTCAATGTTGTACATTTCTGGAAACAACAGATAATCTCTATGTTTTAATATGTATAATACATATCTCTTTCTACAATACCTATTGAAAATGACTTAGTTCAGATGACATCTATATGAACTCACTTCCATTGTAGCAGAAGGTGGGTTGGGTGGTCGGCTAGAGAGTTAGTTGCATGGAGACCACTGCTCACTTCTTGTTTCAACTGACAAAACTGGGTATTTTTTAATCAAGATATCTGGACATTTGCAGCCTTTTTGTTTTGGTCATCTTTCATATGGTAAATGGACTGTACTTATATAGCGCTTTTCTAGTCTTTCGACCACTCAAAGCGCTTTACATTACATGTCATTCACCCATTCACACACATTCATACAGTGATGGCAGGAGCTACCACGCAGGGTGCCAACCTGCACATCAGGAGGAAGATAACCATTCATTCTCATTCATACACCGTTGGCTCAGCAACGGGAGCAATTTGGGGTTGAGTGTCCAAGGACACATTGACATGTGGACTGGAGGACCCGGGAATCAAACCACCAACCTTCCAATTGGAGAACGACCGCTCTACCTCCTAACCCTAATGCCATCAACATAAAAATACAGATGTCATGGTGAGTAGCGCAGATGGGCCCAAAAAGGCAGACAGTCTCGGGACAAAAAGGGCACTTTATTGGCCAAAACCAAGACCTCAAAAGAAGACAACACAACTCAAAATGGCAAAATAACTCGCTGCAAAAACTACACAGGACAAAACACTGCACTAACACAGACTGAATAGAAAACTAAAACCTATATAGACATGGTGTAATAACTAAACACCTATATAGACATGGGGTAATAACTAAACACCTATATAGACAAGGGGTAATAACTAAACACCTGTATAGACATGGGGTAATAATTAAACGCCTATATAGACATGGGGTAATAACTAAACACCTATATAGACATGGGGTAATAACTAAACACATATATAGACATGGGGTAATAACTAAAAACATATATAGACATGGGGTAATAACTAAACACCTATATAGACATGGGGTAATAACTAAAAACATATATAGACATGGGGTAATAACTAAACACCTATATAGACATGGGGTAATAACTAAAAACATATATAGACATGGGGTAATAACTAAACACCTATATAGACATGGGGTAATAACTAAACACCTATATAGACATGGGGTAATAACTAAACACATATATAGACATGGGGTAATAACTAAACACCTATATAGACATGGGGTAATAACTAAACACCTATATAGACATGGGGTAATAACTAAACACCTATATAGACATGGGGTAATAACTAAACACCTGTATAGACATGGGGTAATAACTAAACACCTATATAGACATGGGGTAATAACTAAACACCTATATAGACATGGGGTAATAACTAAACACCTATATAGACACGGGGTAATAACTAAACACATATATAGACATGGGGTAATAACTAAACACATATATAGACATGGGGTAATAACTAAACAGGACACAGGTGAGTGAAACATGACAGGTGAAACACATGAAGCAATCAACTAAGGCAGGGGAAACACAGGAAGTAAAACTAACAAAACACACAAAGGGAGAACAACTTCAAAATAAAACATGAGCTACAACAGGATGTGACAGATGAGATTGTAACGTAGAGATTAAAATCTGTGTTGTAAAGGAACACATAATGCCAACGTTCTATTCTGGTGAATGGGTTGCCTTTTGCTAATGACAGAAGGTAATAACACAACACAAAAAGAGCTGCACACTTGGAACTAATAAGCTAAGTATACTGATCACAATAAAAACATAGCTGCTTATGTCAACATTTGTGACTCCACATGCTTAACGGTGTGATCTTTCCTGTGTGGAAAAGTGTAAAAACAATAAATTCAAAAATAATTTTGTCACAGTTTTTGACTGTAAAAAGGGATGAGTAATTGTGATTTCAGTTGGACTTAAACATTAACATCTGCAGGCTTGTTGGATTATTATAAGAAGCCTTTATTACTAATTATAACATTTATAATTGCAGATAACTCTCTACCATTTTCTGATATCTTGCAAAACATAAGAAACCTTTGACTCTTAACGAACTGCAGAACTGATCAGAACATTTGGCCAATTATCTCTATAAAGTCCTTATGCCTCATTAGAGAGTGCTACTTTTTACTTCATTTTAGTGATGATGTAACCTTCTGAAATTAAAAAGGGTAAACATATACAATGTGTTACATTAGATACTGTATATTGCTACTGTCGCCATAGTTTCTAGCCCTATTTAAACAAAGGCAGAGAGTTTACAACACCAAACAGATCCATGAAAGTGAGAGCTTTCCATAATCACAGGAATTCAGAGCTTATAAACAGGTACATTCTCTCTAATCAGCCCACAGTCTTTCTTACCTTTTCTTAAATTATTCCTTGATGGTTGCCAAATGAATTGTGCAGCCAACCACCACATGAATGCACGCTGTTAAGCACTCAAGAATTTTGTGATCACCATTCGCATTCTCGCTGCGTACAAGCTAATTGGGTTTTCCATTAGAATACACTGGCTCTGGTGGTAATGAGTAGAAATGGTAGTGGCACAAAGGGGCTTTTTGCCGGAAATTACGTGATGCAGTAATTTTCCTAGCATTTTCATAATGGTCTAATTGTGATGAAGATAAATTCATAAACAGCATCAAAACAGAGGAATGTGATTTAAAGTGTACGACAGTGTTTCAAACCGATATTGTGATGTTATTAATGGATTTCATAAAGTTATCTCCAAATTTATATGATGCTACCTGAAGTTTGAAGTCTACAGTGACAATAGGCTTGCTGTTTAGCAGCAATATTATGCTCAGTCTCTTTCACTCTTTCATACACACACACACACACACACACACACACACACACACACACAAAAATGCACGTTCATGGCCGGACCTGCACAGCGTGATGAGATGACAGCAAGCTCTGGGCTGTCTCTGTTCCTCACTGCTGTGCGAGATAGAATGTGTGTGTGCATGCATGTGTGTTCGTATGTGTGTGTGCATGAATATGTGTGTGTGTGTGTGTGTGTGTGTGTGTGTGTGTGTGTGTGTGAGCGCTGAGGCCTGGGCAGATGACACTTCCATGGCCCAGTGAGACAGGCGCAGCTAGACAGGCGTCAGAAAACACTCAGTCCCCTTCAGCGTCCGCAAACACCTGACACACACTCACACACACACACACACACACACACACACACACACACACACATATGCATGCATGGCTAGACACATGTGCGAGCTCACGCTTACACATTCATACACACACATAGATAGGCAGATATCCCAAAGTGCTCAATATGCGTGTGTTGATATCATGTTAATCAGCAAAAATTCAAAATATGCTGGCCTAAAATTTGCCAAACACTTTTACAGGATGTAATGTGATGCATAATGTGTGTGTGTGTTTGTGTATGTGTGTGCAGTGATGCTCTCTGCCGTACCTTGGTGGCCAACAGATGCTGTTAAGCTCTCTCTCCCTCCATCCCTTCCCTATTTTATCCCTCCCTCTCTCCCCCTCTCTGCTATCCAGTTTTCTCCCCCCATACAGTGTCCTGCATAATGAGCCTGAATCATTTTGGGTTCAGTCCAGTCCAGGAAGTCAGGGAGGGGCGTGTGGAGCTGCATAGAGGATGGATGAGCAGGAGGAGGTAAGTGGAGGTGTGGAGAGGATGGTGAAGCAGAGGGAGGTGAGAATAAGATAAAAGATATGGAAAGAATAGTTTAGGATAGAAAAGAGTGAGTAAGATTTTTTTATTAACCTTTATTTATTCAGTTACACACATTCACACCTGGATGCTGCCCAGTACACAGTCTTATCTGCCGGTCACTGAGCAGCTCCACTGGAGCAGGTGGGGTTAAGGGCCTTGCTCAAGTGCACTTCAGTGGTGGTAATGAGGATGGGACAAGTGCTGCTTCTTCACTTTTCCCTACCCAGATTCATCCTGCCTGTAGAACAAGTTGAACACATTTTTCCATGTACTTTTGAGTCCATATTTGGGTTGCTTTCCATCTGGCTAATGTAGCTTCTCACTTCCCTCACTCACACCTCCTCCTCGTATATTAATGAGGGAGATGCGACGAAGAAATGCAAGGGCAGAGGAAACGTATTTACTATATGACAAATGATCTGTCTGATAGTGTGTAGAAATAATACAGTAACAAAGAAGAACACCTGTGTTATTGAGGCCTTTTAAAATACCAGTAACGACTTTCACTATCCCGTCAGATTAACTGACCAATCACAACAGATTCTGATTAAAGAGCTGTTGCTGTCCAGTATAAGACTTATAGGATACATCCTTTTAAAAGTACCCTGGCTGCAGACTTTGTTTGCAAAGGTTATAGATGTGAAAAAGTTATACTGATGCAATGAAGTGAGACAAAAGAGACATTAAAAGTGTTAATTGTTGTTAGGTGGAAAGTAAATTTCTCATTTATGCTGTGTTCAATCTTCATTTACTCTCACCCTGTAACATATATGCTAATGCTTTCACCTCTGCAGACATCTCACAAGTGTTTCCTTTATTGTGATACCAAGATTATTCGTATAGACCTTGTAAATACAGAGATATACTATATTCATATTGGGTATGCCATTTTCGAGCATGACTAAGCCAGAGGCCTAGGAATTAAGAGGTTAAAAACATTTTTTCTTTTTTTTTTAAGACTTAAAAAAAAGAAAAATTAGATTACAGGGTTAATATCTTGACATTGGTTGTAACCCTGGTAACGACTCAGGTATGGATATCCTTCATAGAGCAGAGGCTGAAGTCCACAAGGGTCCAGTTCTCTATTCTAGAGGGACAAGAGAGAAAGAGGAGAGACTGAGTAGAGTGTATGAAATTAGAGAGGAGGGAATTGGGAGAGCGAGAAGAGGGAGTGATGGAATGAGATGGGTGAAAAAGGGAGATGAGAGACAATGAGAAAGAGGAGGGAAGGAAAAGAGGGAGAGAGGAGTACTGATGCCCACTTCACACATTCATTCAGACTTCTGTAGAATGTAAAAGCCATTTTCGGTGACATTATGACATATTACAGCTGCTTTGTACGCATTTTTATGCCAAAAAAGCACAACAATAAATTTACACTGAAGACTATTAAGTGCAACTGATCTGAAATCACCTGAGAGCTATAAAGATGCAGTGAAGGAGTACAGTTTCTCTAAGATGCATTTCACTTCTGTTGTTTTTTCCTCTTCTGTTTTCCCTTGTCTCCCCTCTGCTTAACAGAGCAAAGTGCTTTTAATTTGCCTCTTTGTGAAGATGTCCCGTTTCCCATTTAAACAAGCGTCTCGATTGGCTCGCTCGCCCTCAGCAGAACGCCGGCAAACAGTTCGGCACCCTCCGCTCACTTTTTAATGGCCTCCTTGCCGCGGCTCCATCCCCGGTTTTATTTCACACAGGAGACGGACGAAGCGTCTCCTCAGCATTTCCAAGCGCGCCTCTCTTCAATCTCTCTGCGCTTAATTCCCCTTTAACTGTGTTCGCTGGAGTCGTTAACTGATTAAGCAGTTTAATTAGGCCATGCAGTGGAGACACACTGAAGACACAGCCGTGGCTAGTTCCAAATGAAAGTACAAAAAAGACCAAAGAGAGAAGGATCTTTGGAAACAATGAACACAAACTAGGGCTAATAAAAGCATCAAATCTAAAGTATTATAGTTGGGATCATTTTTCATGTTGCTTCAGCATCTTTTTTCATTCTTTTAAAGTGTTTTTTGTGAAGTACAGTGACAAATATTAAGTCAAGCCAATTGTATAGTTATATAAAAAAGCAGAGATAAGGAAAAAGCACACAAATATCTAGATTTGTGTGGCAGAAAGAGTTTTCTCTTCTTTTCTACAACATTAATAATCTCACACCACCTCAGATTTATCTTCAGCTAAACAGTATATGAAGTACTTCAAACTAGCTTCAACCCACTCTATATATAATATAATATCTCAGTCACAGGAATCAATGTTCTGCAGGAGTTCTTTTACTTTTGACACATTTAGCAGCTAAGACATACACTTGTTGATGTGTCCTCAGGCAAGATACTTAATCCCAAATTGCTTCCGATGGCTGTATGAATGTGTGTGAATGGTTAGCTTCCATCTGATGAACAGGTTGGCACCCAGCGTGGTAGCTCCTGTCATCAGTGTACTGTATGAATGTGTGTGTGAATGGGTGAATGTGTCATGTAGTGACATGTGCTATGGGTGGTCAAAAAGACTAGAAAAGCACTATATAAGTAAAATCCATTTACCATTTAGTACAGTCCATTTATTGGACAGGGCTCCAACTTGTTCCAACTTCATTATTTGCAGTTTTACTTAAAGGATCTGAGTATTTGTCCCACTAGGAGATAGCCTGTGCTCATGGTTGCTGGACAAGAAACAGAAGGTTACAGAGATGTCAGGTGTTTCACAAAGTTAACATTAAAACCAAAAGGGAAGATTTTAATTCATGTGCCCTTAAGCTTAAAAGATACATTGACACTGCCAGAAAGATAATGGTAACACAGGTTCAGAGGCCTAAAGATCAAGGTTGTACTTCAACATTTCATATCAAAAGATTCAAAGCTTAGGCTTTTGAGTTTCCATGAGTCCTTCTATGGGAAAAAGCCTTAAATAGTTCATATTTAGGGCTTTAGTTAGCTATGACTATGTTGAAGTTGTTGCATACCATCCAAACAGCATATGATTCATACTTTTTGTTCCCCCTTTTAGTGTTTATTACATGTCTTACATATTAGATATTGGTAAGACAGTGCTGCTTCAATGATATGTTCCTGACTACATGGATTCATACTTCAAAACCAGTCTATGAAGTTCACTTTTCATTATTTAGAGTTTCAGCACAGAGATGTATATCATTATGTTCTTAATGCTCTGTCAGGGGCTTATACTGTACAACACAGTTCTACATTATTGGTAATGTGTTGTCAAGTATAAACATTATAGTATCAGCTTTCAAAAGTCCTAGTCATAATAGTTTCCCAGAATACACAGGAAAATGAGTAACAGGAGTTTACATTGAGAGAGGTTGGCATCCAGAGTCTATGACTGTCTGGCTGCAGGCCCTCTAACACCTCCAGCAGGGGTTCGGCCTCAGGGAATAGGCTGCTATTATAGGTGAGATATCCTGTGTGGGCCCACTAGCCTGGCACTGGATTACACATCAGTCCCCCGCCTAGACGCCCAGCAGGAGGGCAAATAAGCAACGCTGCCTCCCTCCAGCCAACCCGCGCTCAGGCCTGTCCTGCCGTGCGGCTGGATCAAACACCTTTAATTGAAACAGGGCTTTTCATGCAGGAAAACATGCCACACACACACACACACACACACACACACACGCACACGTGGTAATTGTGCTTATGTTGCTGCTGTACAGAAACAAATACAGAGCTTAAGATTCTTGGATAAGAATTTTTTGTTTAAATATTGGTTGTTTTCAACTTCTTTTATAGTGTTTGTGAATTGAATGTCATTTGCATTGTGTTAGTGAAGGTTTATGTTATAAAAATGAAGTCAAGATATGCATGCTTCTTTCTGGGAAAAAAGTAAATGGTAATTATGTACTTGCAAAAACAAAAACAAAAAACCCCAATTTGTTCATTGGTTTAAATGTGAAAAAAACTAAACATTTTTAAGTCTTCTGCTGCCATGATACTCATCATCTTGTTTGGCACATAAGAGGACTCCATTGATTGGCATTACATTGTATGACATTACTTGTGGGAAAGAGGGGGGGTGGGGGCCTCGCCGATAGTAGCTGGTCTAACCTCTGACCCTCTAAGTGGGAGCAAGTCTGGGTCAAGAGGATCCTCGGCAGGTCAGGGAAAAATAGAACACACTCAGGCCTCTCATAACAAAAGACACAAGATGACGTGTAGTGATGTTTTTAGCAGCCAATCAAAGTTGGCTATTTTCAGAAATTATGGAAGCCTTACCTCAGGTTTGTCATTTTGAAGTCAATATTAAGATGTAGTGTATAATCATGGTAATCAGAAGACATTGTAGTAAAAGGCAATGTTTAGTACTTGCATTTAATTGTATTATACTTTAAAGAAAATTATTCATGATAAAAAAAACATGAAAATAAATGTGAGAAATGTGAATGAATGAATTCATATTTAATATAATGTCTGAAAATATGAAGATCTGAGAATATGGAATGATGAGTTGAAATGTAGCTACTGTAAATACACACAGGCAGTAATAAAATAACTAAAAGCTTACTATAGCTGTTGCATGCATCACCCCAAAGTATAAACCAAACTCAATAAACTCCTATGTCATTGTTTTTTTAAATGGAGAATGAAACATTTCTCCAGTCCTCAGCATCTCTCAAGGAGTCACGGCTCATTTCTCTGGTTTTACATCAGCAAGTTTAAACACATAAAATCGATTCATTGCATATAAGTTAGATAATTAATGTCCTTATTTAATTTGCTACTAGGCTATGAAATAAAGGCTAGTTTACAATCCTATCATTAAAAAACATAATGATACAGTCTATGTAGGTAACTCATACACCTGAAAGATTCTGGATCAAATGATTACCCAGTTTCAGGCTAAGGGAACCCAACACTGAGTGATCATTCACTTGCACTGTGTAATTCTGCTGGACTATTTTGTGTAGAAGAGTGGAGAATAGGAAACCATCATTACAGCAGATTATGTTAAATTTGCTTTAGCAATTAAATTGAATGTCTTTATAAACTGTGTTGGTTTATTCACCTCAACTGGATAACTTTGTCTACAAAGCTGCATACATTGAAATAGCTTTGAGGTCACGCCAGTTAACAAGTTTGTGGGTTAAGTTAGCTAGCTTTAATGTTAACTCAGTGTGACATCAATGCTGGACTTTGTAGAGGTTTCAAAATAAAGGCAGTTTGATGTAGCGGTCTTTGATTCTTAACACTGATGCTGCTGTAGGTTATTCACTGCTAAATTAACACAGCTGTATCGAGTTTGCTTCTGAAATATGTTTTTAATTGCATGGACTCAGATCATCTCCAAATTTTCAACACATCTCTGCTCTCAAGTTTCTGTCCACTGGCCTCACAGTCAGCAAGCCACTTCTGAAAAAGAAAAATCTAGACACCTTATTTGTGAACAATTGTAGGCCCAAATTGACCCTCCCGTTTTGAAGTAAAATCATTGAACAAGCTGTTTTTCAACAGCTGAACAGCTTCTTGGCACTACACAACTGTTTTAAGGCCTTCCACTCATAATTTCTACCACAATGCAGCACTGAAACAGCTCTTGTGAAAGTCTTCAATGACATCCATTTAAACACAGCCAGTGGCAATATTACTGGACTCCAGTACTGCATGAAACACTGACTTGAAAACTGAATGTGACATACTGGCACAGTACTAAACTGGTTTGAATTCTACTTAAAGGACTACTTTGTGTATACAGGCAATTACACCTCTGAGTGGACAAAACTGATGTGAAGTTCTCCAAGGCTCTATCCTGGGGCCTCTTCTGTTCAACATCTACATTCTCCCACTAATGGAAAACAACAAAATATGTTACCATATGCAGATGACACACACATTTACATAACCATATCACTGCCTGGTAAAATGGGCAGTTGGAGCAGGTGGACCCAAACACAAGTGACTAAAGGCAACAGGAACTTGAATAAATACAGGCAGAGCAAAGGATCCAATGAACACTGAACTAAAACAGGACTTAAATACAAACTGAACTAATGAGGGAATGGGGAGCAGATGACTACACGGGGGAACAGGAAAAGAGTTAATTGGCTAGGGGGAAACACTTGGAGGAGGGCTGGCTAACACGGCTGAGGCATGGCAGGTGGAAGGAAAAGCATTACATGAACACAGGAGGAAACAAATTGAAGATAGTTATCTGATTCCTCACTGTACATGGTTAGACAAACAAAAGGTTATCTCTCATACACTAAAACATGTTCTCATGTACAATTGGAAGTAGCCTGAATAAACTTCTATACAGTCCCTTTAAGTAAACACACACTCCTATTAACACACCAGAGAGAAAGGTCTCTTAATAGTTTGTATGTGAGGATAAGAAACTTAGAGAAAAGGAAAATGTGACTGTGAGTGCAGGACTGAGGATTCTGAACCAAAAGTCTATTAAACTCATAGTGACAGAAAAGCACAGGTGAGGGGAATGAAGTGATTGCAGAAATGAGAGGGTCTGGAGAAAAGTCCAAGGGCACCCAGTGGACTGGTGGAGAATGGCGGTCTGAAGAGAAGGAAAAAGCAGCTGGAGGATGAGACAAAGAGCCAGACTGTGACAATCACCAGGGGACTATAATCCCATACAAGCGCTGAGTAAGTGCATTGAACAAATCAACGATTGGACGTGCCAGAATTTTCTCCAATTAGACAAAGATAAAACCGAAGTAATTGTTTTTGGAGCCAAGGAAGAACGATTAAAAGTCAGCGCTCAGCTTCAGTCAGTAATGTTAAAAACCACAAACCAGGCCAGGAATCTCAGTGTAGTCATGGAATCAGACTTCAAATTCAGCATCCACGTTAAGACAATTACAAAGTCAGCCTACTATCACCTGGAGAGACAAGAATTAAAGGACTCGGGTCCATGCATTTATCTTCACTAGACTTCACTACTGTAATGGTGTCTTCAACAGGTCTCCCAAAAAAAGTTGAGCAGACAGCTTCAGTCCACACTTAGACCAAGAAAGTGGATCACATTACTCTAGTTCTCAGATCTTTACACTGACTTTCTGCCTTTCATTTGATTTTAAAATACTGCTGTTGGTTTATAAATCACAGAATGGTTTAGGGACAGAATACATTTTTCATCTTTTCCAACGTTATGAACCATCCAGACTTCTCAGGTCTTCTGGGACAGGTCTGCTTTCTGTTCCCAGAGTCAAAACTTAACATGGAGCAGCAGCGTTCAGTTTTTATGCACCACACTCCATTAAAGGGCAACTCTCAGGTCTGTTCTGTTTGCTGCTGCCGTTTATTAAAGCAAATTTGAGATTTTCTAGATTCATAACGTACACTTCACTTCACTTCCAATTCCGTCCAATTCTATTTGAGCTTATTTTTCCTATTAATTTATTTTTAATTTCTATTTAAATGTTCTTTAAATATTGCCTTATTTTGCTTTTACATGTTGTCTTGACACATTTTATGTTTTATGTAAAGCACTTTGGATTGTTGTTGAAATATGTAATACAAATAAACCTATGTTGCCTTGATGTTTTTATTTAACTGACAGAAAATTAATAAATAACATGTTATATAACTGACTTATCAATTAAAACCTTTATCAAGAAAAAGTGTCAGGCATCTGCTAATGTTGACACCTCAAAATGGGAAGATGTTTGCTGTTTAAAACGTCTCATAATTTAATGTGTTTGGGTTCTTGGACAAGCAATAAAAAAAAGTGCTCTGGGCTTTGATGGACATTGTTCACATTTTTAAAAAATGTATAAAGTAAATGTTTCATTAATTATTAAGACAAATAATCAACAGGTTAATTAACAAAATAATTATTTTCAGCCCTATATAATGATTTTAAAATATATGTTTTACCACTTCTATGAGGCATTTCTTTGCCATTTTGTTGTTTGGAATCGCATTGCAGTGTGTCTCTCTGTGTCTCTGTCCAAAGTTGAGAATCTTGTAACATTTTCCCTCCATTTGCTGATTCTATGATTCTGGCTGCATGTTTGATTTCAGCGAAGGCATGGGGGACACAATGTAATTTATGGTTTCCATCTTGCCGCAGATGAAAAATAATCAAATCCAAATAAAATGCAAAGAGGAGGAAGTGATTATCTAAATGATGGCTGCCGGGTTTGGGGAGTTTCATCTGACAGCTGAGCGCACTGTCTTTATGGACAACTGGAGGATAGAGGGAGGAAGGGAGGGAAGGAGGGGAGGAGGCTGAGGAGGAACACAGGCACAAAGGGGTGGTTTAGGGGTAAAATGGGGAAGGGAATAGGGGTGGGGCGCTCATACATTTGGGCACTTTACAAGAGGAAAAGATCAATTCTGCACACACACACACACACACACACACACACGCACACACACACACACACACACACACAAACACACATGCACACACGTACACACAGGCGCTCTGACAGCCTGAGACAGAGCATGACATTTAAAAGGAAAAAGCTGACATTGACTCCATCACTGTCACCCCGACTGCTATAAAGCAGCTGCAAATATTAAAACATTTTTCATCTGTGCCGCTCGGGGTTATTGGCACCAGAAATTGTTTTCCTCTCCGTCTGCTGCTGGCCTGCTCTGCCGCAGCCCTCCCCCGAGACCCTCGCCTGTTACCGCCGCCTCACAACATATTGGCAGTTGATGTGAAGCTATCCATGTACACTTGCCACTCACAGAGTCTTTATCGCCTTCCACTCTCCCTCTGCAGCAAAAAAAAAAAACCCTCCCTCTCTCACTAATACACACACACACACACACACACACACACACAGAGCAAAAGGGGGAAAGCATGCGTCTGTACACTCATTCACTGCTCTCTGGAATAAAATAGTCAGACAATGAAAGTACCATTGAATCACTCAGATAAGGAGCACTTTGTGTGTGTGTTGTTGATAATACCACTTTTCCTGCCATCAGCATAATCCCTCAACAATCTGACTGATTACTTTCCCATACAGTTGAGCTTTTCCGTCCGTCTCTCTCTCTCTGCTCTTTTAGAAGAAACTGCACAGATCCTTCATTCATTCTTTTTTTTCTCAGCACCTCCACATCAGCTCACCGACTCTATGTTTTGCATGCGGCGCAATCCGGGCGCCACACTTTGAGATGCTGATTGTCCCAGTCTGGCCAGCATATGTGGTATATTTGAATATGTTTTCAAATATTTGAAGTTGGGGCTACACTGAAATTATTTGTCCTGACACTTAAAATAGCCTCCAATAAAGGCTCATCACTTGTCACATGAGTCAAGTGTGCCCCCGGGTTTCCAAATGTATTCAAATGTATTTGGTTTGATTGGTCTGTAAATAGAATGGCACGGTGTGTTTTCTTTGGAATTCAATTCCGCTATTTGGGAGGAAATCTCACATATCACTGTCTCTCTTTTTTTCCTCCCGTCTGGGTTCCATGACAGGTTTTGTATTATGAAACACACCTGAGTACAAAGCAAGTTGCCCTTCATTTGCATCAAATATATGGATGCAGTAATGGTGTAAGCACAACAGTGATTCCTGATGTGTTCCTACATCAAAATGGTAGATCTTGAGGGGAAAAAGTCCTGTTTTCACACTATAATTGGATAAATATATTCAATTTAATAGACGATGACATATAGCTAAAGCAATTAGTAATCTAGTATGACACTTGACTCCAAAGTCATTTGAATATCGCTCACGTTTTGTTGGGAAATCTAAATTATAATGACACTACAGCTATGGTGCATGGTTTTTATGTTAAAATAATAAGGATAAAGCCATTGTAAAAAACAAGCCTTGAACCCATTGGGTGGGCGTATCCCATGACATTGTTGATTGACAGGAGCACTAGCAAATTCCATACACTATTAAAGCAAAATGTTGATAGTAATTGTAGTCAATTGAAGAAATAAATTCTTCGCTGCATGCTATATTAACTGACAAAGCATTTTTCTGCTCTCGGAGCCATGCCAGCAGTGCCTACATGTACCAGGATGCATTGCATGTGAGCTTCTAATGCCCACTGTTTACTCTTGGCAGCTCAGGTTCTGGATGGTTCCTGTTCAGTTAATGCAGCCTCAACCTTGGCTTTTTTTACACTGCATTTCTTTGGCCATAAACTATGGCTTAATTAAATATGGCTGAAAATCTGAATCAGCTGGGTTTTTTTTCTTTGTGGTAAGCTAAGCTAATTTTTATATTTATAGTACAGACATAAGAGTGGCATCAATCTTCTCATCTAACTCTTGGCATGACAGTGAAATAGTGTATTTCCTAACATGTCAAATGTCAGTGTTTCCTTTAAGTCCCCCAACTAGTTAAGTGCTTGTTGGAGTATTGGAACATTGTTTCTCACAATGTTTTAACATGCACGAAATGTATTTTTACTGCATTGTATGACTGCTTCAAACATTATAATTAATAGTAGTTATTTATTTTGGTCTTTATCAAACAATTCTCCAAAAACACAACATAAATAAATAACAATAAGGATTTAGATAAAAAAGGAAAACAAAACATATCATATTTACATTATATTTTAATTAGTTATTACATTTTCAATTGCATTTCACTCAGTAACACTGCCTCAACTGAAATGTCTTCAGAAGTTTCACTTTTAATCATAAATGTTTATAAGCTCAGTCAAATTCAGTCAGCAGCTAATTGAAGTCACTGTTCAGAAATGTTTTACCAGATTAGAAAAAAAAAAGAAAAAGATTTGGTTCTTTTAAGAAAACATACTAGCTCTGCCCCTGTTTGTCATTACCTACAATTCATATATATATATATATATATATATATATATATATATATATATATATTATCATTTATATTACTTATACTACACACATTCTACAATCAACACAGTTACGTTACTTCCCTTTCTTCTCATGTCATACTGATAAAAAGCATCAACTAATTTCTCCCTATTAGCAATTTTTTTTGTCATGTGACACATATACATATTACAAGACTGTTTTATAATGACCAAATGTTCACAGTGTAGCTGTATAAAACCCTTCGGCCTCATCACCTGTGCACCAGCTGACAACAACTTTTCCTCACAACTCACATCACCCTTGACCAAATGAGCGGCGCGGCTAACATGGCTGTTTCTTTAGCCCCCGCAGGCTGTCCTTAGGCCCGTGGAAGATATTTGCCACTAATGCCTCGCCAATGAGAGGCCCAAATGGTCTTATTACAACAGCTCCCACAGCTCACGCTATACATCAGGTAGGAACACACAGCAAAATGGAGACCCTGATTGTTCTGGGAGCACCAGCGCTCATTACTCAACATGCCTCGCCCTCCCTCGCTACATGCGAGGCTCTCTCTCGTTTTCTTTTTCATCAACCTTTTCCTATCTCACATCCTTTTTTTTATTTTTGTATCTGCCTTCTTTATCTCTCTCCTCGTTTTTCTAACTTTCAATCAGTTGCTGCAAAAGAGGTAAAATAAGAGCGGTGACTCATAAATGAATCCACCATTTCATATTTGGCTAATCTAAGAAGAAGCAAACAAGATGGAAGATGTAATGTGTGTGTGAAATGCTGAAAACATCTTTAAAAACACGTGAACCCTTAAATCAGAGAGTACATGACATCACCAGAGAAAATAGCCTGTGTGGATCTGCTGTTTATGCATATGTGTCTTTATACACCTTGTAGCTACATTTTGTTTTCTGGTATTTCCCCCATGGGTTTGCATTTGTGTGTATGTGTGTGTGTGTGTGTGTGTGTGTGTGAGAGAGAGAGAGAGAGAGAGTGAGAGAGAGAGAGAGAGTGAGAGAGTGAGTGAGAGAGAGAGAGAGAGAGAGAGACGTAGAGAGAGTTTTCTTACGTTAATCTCCAGCCTGGTGAACTCTGATTGACCTGTAGGGGGGGCACAGCCAGGTCAGTTGTCTATTGGTCAAGATAAATAGCGGCCAGCACCGATCACATTACACGCATCCCCTCCAGCCGCCAGCCTTGTTAGTGCAGTAATCACTCATTGTTAGAGACCTATCCTCAGGCCTATCTCAATCTGCCCTTTAAGACCATTTTTACACTATCTATCCCTGCTTCACATACATATTTCTATCTCATATAATATCTATCTATCTATCTATCTATCTATCTATCTATCTATCTATCTATCTATCTATCTATCTATCTATCTATCTACTCTTCTCACATCTGTCTGTATGTATAAAAGAAATTCCATTGCTGACGATTATTCTGACACACTCATTTACATGCTCGCATACACACTCACCACTGTCAGCCATCTGCTGGGTCATGTGACCGTTCTAGTTCTGTTACATCCGACCAACTGTCAATCAATCAAGCTCCAGGAACAAAAGACTGAGAGGAGCAAACGAGAGGAAGACAGAGAGAGAAAGAGAATCCCTTCACGCACATATTCTTTAAAAGCAAGAACTGTATCATACGCTGTTGGCTACACCCTAATTAATCAGCAGCCATGTAGATAATTGTAAATGCAGGCTGTAACATGCATAGGCAGAGATCCATATGTCCCTGCTGTGGGATGAAGGTGTAAATGAGAAAAAGGTAGATGTGCATATGTGATGGCAGATTGCTAGAATATTGTGAAATGGGTAATGTATAGAGTATAAAACTTGTATAAGATTGTGATAGACAATGTTGGCTATTAAGAGGAAAAACAAACAGGAAATTCTATATTTCCGCATTCAAACAGAGATATTAAACCAATACAAAACACACGCCCATCTACATATACGCACACACACACAATCATACACACATACACACAAACAAATGTCCGAAACTCAATCACCAGAGGTCGTGTTAGTGAGTGGGGGAACAGATTCGATTAGCGCTGTATTAGATACGGGAAATGATTTCTGTCAAAGCCATCTTTACTGCAATTATGATATGATAATTATGTGTTTCATTATTTACGTGGGATAGATACAAGGCTGGTGGCTTCTGGAGGAAAACACCAGCGGATAGACGGAGGGGTAGAGAGGAGGCACAATGCTCGGCAGATGAACATTTTCTGAGATTACAAAAGGGGAGACGAGATGAATAGAAAGCATGTGAGGGCGTTCAGATTTCATAAAGATGTGTGGCGCAGTACAACCACAATCACCAGCTAGGAAATCTTGTATTGTGTTGTTGTAAATAACCCTCTGTAAATCCAAACCCTTGTTTCTAGTTTGCACATGTGCATAAGCACATTAAGTATTCAGTTTATCCAAATCACACAAAAAAACTTCCAACACCTACTTACACAGCATGATACAATATGTTTAGTTTTATTGGTTGAGGCATATACTGCTGAGACTTCTGCTGCCGCTTCAGCACATTGGAGGTGAGTGGAATTTCATCTGTAGAAAGAATTGAAAAAATACCCCACAAGATGCATCATCCACCATGTTGAAAAAGCTACTTTTTGTACGATATTTACATGCAAACCAAGTTTAGGCTTTTGATTTTATTGCTATGAATAGGGGAACAGTAAGGGACTGAAAAGTTAGGACGATTCTAAGCCCATGACTGATAGAGGCCCTTAATAATTATTATCATTAATAGACATTAAAATAATATATTATTTACACTTGTACATTGTACTAAAAATGGTTTATTGTTCTTATTTGGTTCCATTGGGTAGGATAATGATAACACTGACGATGATATAATGTTAAGTAAATTACTCAAGAAAGTAATTGCCCTGACACCATAGACTTTCTGACAAAACAACCCCACAAGCATAGACTACCTTCAGATCAAACTTTCCCAAGCCGTAATGAATTTGACTGTGACTACAGTTAAATGGGTTTCACTAACACGCCTCACTGAAAAATAAAGAAGGGTTGGTCCCCCCGTAACAAAACCAACAAACTCTAGGCCCATGTGTGTTATGAAGACAAGTTTAAAGAATTCTGTATTCTGGCCTTGACAGAAATGTGGCTTGGAGAGAAGGGTTTAGACTATGAGCTGGTGATAGACCGAGAGCCTGCAATTACCACCAAGTTGCACAGAGGAGGTACATGCCTTTATATAAATGAACAGTGGTACAAAACTGCCCTAGTAAGAGAAACTATGCACCATGGATATTGAACTGCTCTCTGCTTCCATGTGTCCATTCTACCTGCCTCAGATTTTTTGTGAGCGTAGTCTATATTCACCCCGAACGGGAGCATCGCCTCAGAACTGATCCTACAGACTGTGCAGAAACTACAGTTACTGTCTCCCGATGCTCCAAATCTAATTCTGTATGACTTCAGCTACTGCTCTCTGTACAAAACTCTCAGGAGCTTTTACAAATATGTGTCTTGCCCCAGCAGAAATGGCAAGATACTGGACCAGAGTAATGGCTCAATTAAAGAAGCTTACAAATCCATCCTACTCCCCCCGCTGTGCATGGCTGACCACAATTGTGTATAACTTATTCTAGCATATTTGCACATGCCTACAGCGGGGGAAAGTGGAAACTCAAGTCGGAGGAGACAACACTGACACTGCAAGGCTGTCTGGACTGCATGGCGTGGGAGGAATTCATCGAAACATCTCCGAAGTTGTCATCTCATGGGTATCATCATTCGAGGACATTGTTATTCCTGAAAAGGTCATTAAGATCTATCCAAACAGTAAACCCTAGGTGACCAAACACCTTAAAGTGTTATTAAAGAAGAGAAAAGTATGTAAGTAAGAATTTAAGCAAGGTGACATCTCTGAGCTAAATGTTTTCCTAAAGGAGATTAAGGGGGCTAAATTGGGCTACAAACAAAAGCTTGAATACAAACTGAGCAATAACAGTTTAGGCTCAGTCTGGGACAGTTGTCAGGACTACAGTTGGCTTAAATGACAAAGTAAAGAAAAGAGGGTGGATTTAGAAGGCTTTTCATCAGATTTGGCTTTTGCTCAGGACTTTAGTATGTTTTATTCAAGATTAGATGTGCATGATTTTAGCCACGAAACTGCTGTTTTAAAACACAACCCACTCAACTCTAGTCAATCTGTCTTTTCATTTCTTTTGGCAGTGTGGTGAATACTTTTAAACATTGTAAAGCCAAGACAAACCTGAAAGCCCTCACATTGTGACGTTTCCAGATGATGCGGTTATAGTGAGCCTGCTCAAAGGGAAGGAAATGTCCCATGGTCCTGTCACAGATTGTCTTTTAAGATGGTGTCAAGAAGCCTTTTTGGAATTAAATGTGACAAAGACTAAGGATATGTGTATTGATTTCAGATGTCTTTACCCCAACCCTGTCAACACTAAAATTAATGGCCAAAATGTTGAAATCGTTGAGTCGTACCAGTACTTGGGCATTATAATTGATAATAAGCTGGGCTTTGATTGAAACACCAATATGTTGTGTAAAAAAAAAAGCCAACAGTGCTCTTTCTGTCTGAGAAAGCTGGCTAAGGTCAATGTAGAGAGGTCCCAGATGACTTCTTTTACACATTATTCATTATTATTTTATTTGTTGGTATACTTCTCTCAATCTGAAACAGAAAAATGGATTAACAAAGGTCATCAAGGTTTATAGTTGTATCACAGGTACTCACCGAAAATGTCAATCTGACTTGCCAACAGTTCAGAATCTATCTTGTCCGACAGCACCCACCCTCTGCACCCTCTGAGTTTCAGACCTTCCCTTCAAGTTCTTCAAATACTCACTACTCAAAATCAACAGATATAAACACTCATTCCTACCCTCAGCCATTTCACTGTTAAACTCTAATTGAAAAAGACAATATTAATGACCACCAAACCATGCTTGGTGAATAAAACTCTTTTTGTACATATATAACATGTAAATATAAATATGTTGTATTTAATGTTAATGGCTGTTCTTGATCTTGTATTATTGCTGGGGACAAATCAAATTCAACTATAACCAACATTTGCTAGACACTGGCTCCAATACACTCACATTCAAAAAGTGTCAAATTCTCTCTAGAAATACAAAGTCAATCTTTTTCTTTAATGAGTCATTATGGTCTCAATCCATTCTGGCCCTCTATTACAGTAAGTATGTTGGTGGTCCTTTTGGAAATGATTACTACGTTAATAAGTGATTGAAAGTTGCCTCACCTGCTGCTCCCTCCGGCTCCAGGTCTCACACTGAGTCACACTATTGTTGCAATATTTCAGTAAATGTAATTTGGCATGATAACAATACCTGCCCCCAATTTAGCAATTTAGTACTTAACGTTATCTAACATGGGCACAGTTTAGTGTTAGGGCTCTATATGGCTCTATATTTCCAGGTCCTTGTTCCAGAAGAAAAAGATGGTGTAGAACATAAGAAGCAAGTTTTGGCTTCAAACTAGGTGATATTCATTTTTATGTACAGTTTATGGTTCTATACAGTAACCAGTATGCTTACAATATGGCAGTTCCAGGCTGTTCACACCAAACTGCTTTCCATTTACCATAGAATATTAGGGGCAACATTTGGTGGCATTGGGGCTCACCAGATTCTTGCATGTACCAGTGTCAGATAGTACACTTGGTGCCTATTAGAGTGTGGATACAATTCTTGGCACCAATCTTTGGTGTTTTGTATTGTTACATGCTATATATTCAAAAGGAGAAGCCAATTTGACAGCTGGATTGTTTATTTTCCCAAATCAGCCAATGTACCAGCTGTAAGCTAGCTAGCAACGGATGCACTGACCATATTTGTGATGTTATTGGCACTCAGCTGAGCCTGTGGCTGAACTCAGGACTCTGGATTCTTATTATTTCCTTTCATTCGGTGCATCTTTGAATTGGCTGTATGCATTTGGGCAACCTGTAAAATTCATTGTAGGTTCTATCTGAACACAAGGTGAGACTGATTGTTATGAAAAAAATAGCTCAGAATGAAGATATCTGGAGACACAGTTTTTATACATGCAGTTAAACTAAAATAATAAAAAAAAAATTTTGGGTATGAAAAGATCAATCTCTTCAGGGGCAACAGTGGATATCTGTCCTAGGGCACCAACATATCTCTCCTAGGGCACCAAAATAGCCAGAGATGTAACTGTGAATAGACAACTATAAAGTGCGGTATGCTGCAGCTGTACTGTTCATTCTTTAGCCTTACATTGGTTGAGGATTGTAGGTTAAACAATGTATAGTGATAGAAGAAAATAAACAACCTTCTCGCTGTTCCAAGTACACTATTCACCATGACATCTTTTAAACATAGAAATGCATATCATCTCCTCTGAAGCAATTGAACTAAAGTCTGCACACTGACAGTCTTTGACACCAACCATAATAGACAGCAATGAGAGCTACAGTGACATTTTCTACTCACAATCCATTGAAATGCAGTCAGTGGAGATGAAAACACACCTGTCCACACACAAACCTGCACACACTCTCGCATATATAGACACATACACGTACACACACACAGAGGTATACACGCATGTTGTCATTCTGCATTGGAGCTTCCAATTTGCCTCTCATTCTAGCCCTCATCTTCAATGTTAGCAGTATGAGAGTCCCATGCCACCTTAAAATAGCAAAACCCGCGGCGGGCCATCGACGTCTGACAACCTAGCCTCTCTACGGAGTTCACCGGCGGTTTAGGGAGCTGTATATTCCAATTAGCTGCCAGCATCCCGGAGCTACGGATAGTATACAGAGGGAGTCACATTCAATTACAGCCAGTGTCCACTGTGGATTTGTGTGTTTTTTACCTGTCCTCATGCATAAAGTAAATACCACCATTCCCATGTGCACTGCTGTAAGAGAGTGTGTGTGTGCATGAATGTGTGTTAGAGGGGGGTGGTTAGACTGGATAACTGCATGTATGTGTATTTATGTTTATGTGCATGTGTTTATGAGTGTGCATTTAATGGCTCCTCATCACAGAAACATCATTTACATTAAAAACAATGCCAGTTATGTGCATGAGATCTGCGCTTGACAGACTCTGTGCAGAGATGCCAACAGCTTGTGAATGATGGTCAGCAAGCTGTCCTACATAACTCCAGCTTAAGGCAAATAAAAACACAAAAAATATGGTAATGTATTCGAAGCGAGGAGAAAAATACAATAAGTGCCATATTCGTGCCCATACATCATTATATGACTTCCCTTTTGATTTCCTCATTTTCTCTGACTTATTATCATATGAAAACAATCAGGAACTTATTTTTATAGCGGCAGCAGCCTTCGTTCCTTTGCTATATTCTTAACATATCACAAATCGTTTGATGTGTTTTTTGAAATGTGTTCCTTGAAGAAAACAAAGGCGTGCATAAATTAGCAGCAAGGACTGCAATTAGACAGTCACAGTGATTGGAAAAGAATAATTATCCAGAGGCTGGCCTGCTTAGGGCCTCTCCAACCACTCAGCCCCATGTGGAAATGAAGAGAAAGAGGAGCAATGCACATAACAAGAAACAAAAAAAAAACAAGAAAAGAGATATCTAAATAAAAGAAAAATGCATATTATTTTGACTAGCAGGAATATAACTGAACATAATTATCAATTAAAAACAGCACATTGTTTTACAGCTTGTTATGGCAGTACTAGACAAACCAAAGCATTTGCCAGTCGCTAATATTTGTGGGCTTTGTTTGACTTCTACTTTCTTCTAGTGTTTTTCTTTCCACTTCTGTAAAGCCTATAAAACCACAAATGGACCAGAGAAGAATGAGAGCTTGACTAACAACTCTCTTCTGCAGCATCACCTATATTAACACCTTCTGATAGATAAAACACAGGTATTGAGACTAGTGGTGATATGGGATGGTGTTAACCAAATGCCACTGGAGCCAAATTTTAATGAAGCCTGAAGGAGGAGCAACTGTCTCAGAAAGAGCGATTTTTCTACCAAGAAAGGAAAACTGAATGTAAACATAGAAAACTCTCATCTTTATACTAAATAAAAATATGTTGAGTAGTGATCTCCATGCTAGGACTAGTTACCTTATTTAAGATAATGCCAGTGGTGCCCTATAGCCATAAGTGATAGCATGGAGGTAGGGAGTTTTCTTTTATATGGTCATATTATTTTGTGTAATATTGTGAAATTTTAACATTTTAAGTGAAGGCTTTAAATAAGCGCCTTTGGGTTTTCTGCCTCTCTCTGCACTGTAAATGATCTGTTCTTTGTCATTTTTAACAAAGTTATTTTTGTTGTTGCCACTAAATAGCACTAAACGTGATTATGGTCAAGATTTAAAACCCGCAACCAACTTTTTTTTAACCAAGCATCCTACATGCAAAGGTTTAAGCCCTGTACAAGTTTGTTATTTGTTTGTGACTGGAATTTGAAATTTAACATAATTCACAAATACAAAATGGTATCCTGGTAATGGTCAAATACGAACCAATGTATCACCATATAAAAGCCATGGGAAAAGGGGGGGAGGGAGGATGCATAATTACACAGTGGTTAACATTAAGCATTTTACACCAGAGCATTTCAATCAGTAAATCAACAGTCATGTCTTACTCATCATCCTGTGGTTTTCTGTTTTCATCAGAAAAACTGTTCTCACTCACTCATCCATTCATTATTATTGACTCCATGTTAAACTGCTGGAAGTTTTTAACTGTGAAAAAGACTTCTATAAAGGGGTGATATAATATTCTTATATATAATTGCATACTTTTATATAATATTACATACAATACAATGCAACTAGAAAAGGCCTGTCTTACCCAATCTCATTTTCTCTGACTGATAGCACACCTAGGAAACGATTTGAGGATTTACTGAAACCAAAGTTTTTGTTTCTGATAAAAAAGAAAAAAAAACTTGCTATAAGTTGAAGCAATGAGGGAAAAAAAAGAGGTGGTACAAAACTTCATGTCCCTACATCTAATGAGCAGCGTTTCCACTGCCAAGATCTAAAATACTCTTTCACTTACAGCAGCTATAGTACAGCCACATTTCTTTTTCCCACGAATACTACCACACTACAATTGGCTGTGAGCCAATGAGAATAGATTTCTCCAGAATCATATTCATCCATCAAACCCCAAAAAAGACATTCCCTCTTCTCTTCTTTTGCCTTTTGTCTGCTTTCTTCCATGGCTTCAAAACATGTCCACGTCTATCCTTCTCACTCTGCCACTGAACTTGGAGCAAAAACAGTCTAATTCACAGGGCAAACTTTCCCTTCTCCGATACGTTGATTTGATATACTCCAATAGAGCCTTTCTCCCAGACACCATCAATTGTCTATAGATTTTTCTTAGCTCTCCTCGGAAGAGAAACAAAGGCAGGCCCTGAGAAGCCTCGAGCCTAAGAGGCTTTATTGATATCGATGTTAGGGGAATATCGCCCATTTTCACCAGGGGATCAATCAGCCCGTCACTGCTTGCTTTACGAGCTGCGGCCTCTCCGCTTGTGGGCCCCGCAGTGTATGTGTGTGTGTGTGTTTGTGTGCCTGCCTGTCAGTCTGTATGTATGTTTTTTTTTCTTGTGTCCATGAGATAGAGAAACAGAGAGATAGATATTTACTGTAGACAGATAGACAGATGTTTGAGTTGAGATTGGTGCAATAAAAAAAGAGGCTTAATATCAGGTTAAACAGTCTCAATATTTTACCAATACACTGTGAATTCCCCCTCTATTCTCCCCCTCAGCACGAAGGATAATATCTCTTTCACAGTCCCTGTCTGCAGTCTTAAGTGTACTGTCCACCAAAGACGATCTGCATATCATAATTCAGAGCAAACCTGAGCAAATCATTTTTCCATTTCGTTAGCTGCCTGCCTTATCTGAGGGGCTTAGTGGCCGGTTTATAATTCAATTACAGAATTGGATATATTACATTGAGGTAATTCAGGTTAAGCACTGAAGATGAAAGCCTCAGATTCCTCTAAATAAATGAGACAAGTGATCTGCCATGCAGTGTATGGTGGACATAGTGTACGTCTACCACGCTTTTCTACCTAAAAAGATGTTTAGAAACCTTTTGTCTCTGCAGTCTCTCCTTCCTGTCCTCTTTTCCACTCTGACTCTTCCATTCTTAGTGTCTCTCCATAATTAGCATTTAGAGAGATTAGTCACCCATTTCACAGTGTTTTCTTTCCATGATGAATGGTGACAAAATGCACTAAAACAGTATGTACAGTATAAACAAAGT
Organism: Scomber japonicus; assembly: GCF_027409825.1. NCBI lineage: Eukaryota > Metazoa > Chordata > Actinopteri > Scombriformes > Scombridae > Scomber > Scomber japonicus. The sequence goes on from NC_070578.1 coordinate 6,834,076, forward strand.
AACATGAATATAAGAACAAAAAAAGGACTTGTGATAGAGAAGAAATAGCAGTAAACTGTTGTAATTCAACTTGAAAACAGTTCACATGTGGGCACATAGTGTTAGCACAAGAATTACATGTGGGTGTATGGTGTTGCTAAGTTACTACATTAGTGTAGAGGAATTACAAGGAGAACAATGTTGATCTGGAGAAAAAATTGTCTAACTTAAGTGGAAGTATAGAGAGACCACTTTTAGATGTTGTAAAGTGCACTATTGACAGGGCTGCTTTCTACACGCTGCATCCTTTCAATAGACAAGTTAGCTTTGAGAAACATTAGCACCATTAGTAGCGAGACGTGTTACCTCGAGGTCTAGTCTACTGCAAAAAACATCAAATAGAGTTTTGTTAATTTGTTAATTTACAGCCAGGCTGTCAAATGTGAAAAACACATCACTTGTTAGCTGTCAGAACTAAAAATACTCTTTGTATGTCTATGTAGGCATCAGTGCTGTTTTAAAACCTTTAAGTATAGCTGTAAGTGGAGACATAGAAGACAATTCAAAATACAAAAAACAATTGGTTGCTATGTGAAAATCTATATCTAATTAGCCTTAGCTAGTTGACCTGAAGTAAGAAAAGGGACAAGTGGTAACAGAATTGGGAAAGGTCAACCATAGATGTGTATGCACATGAGGAATACCTTGTGGAAACTTTACCAACTAAGTGTGAATGAAAATGTAGCTGAACATGCCATGATAAGTCTTATACAGACAGTTAAACGGGTCAAATTAAGCACAATTCCAGGTCTGTATTTTAATTTGGAGCTCTAGTGGAATATCTTGGCATTAATTACAGTTCAAAAATATGGTCAGCAGCAGTTCCAGGTCACAACATTGGTGGAAGATTGGTTGGTAAATGGACTGTACTTATATAGCGCCTTTCTAGTCTTTACGACCACTCAAAGCGCTTTACATTACAACCCATTCACCCATTCACACACATTCATACACTGATGGCAGGAACTACCACGCAGGGTGCCAACCTGCTCATCAGGGGGGAATTTAACCATTCATTCTCATTCACACACCGTTGGCGCAGCAACGGGAGCAATTTGGGGTTGTCTCGCCCAAGGACACATCGACATGTGGACTGGAGGAGCCGGTAATCGAACGCCAATCTTCCAATTGGAGGATGACCGCTCTTGAGCCACAGCCTCCCAAATAGGAATAGGAACTCATAGAGGTGGTCTGCAACTAACCTCCTCTGTATGATGTCCCTATGCCAATGTTCACTGCTGTGATCAACATATTCAAAGACTAGGATGTGACAATCCTTTTATGTGACATGGCCTTACCTCTCCTACCTGAGTGTCATGATGGCATTCTTCCTGCTACTTCTGTCTGGGAGTAGAGCAGGTTGTTTGCTTTAGGACAGTGTGATCCACCAGTAACACTGACGTGATACATTTCAAATGGAACACCACCAACCTGTGGACCTGTAGATGGAAGGAGGTGTTCCTCCATCAGCACAATCTTCTCTATGGTTTAGGCTCCTGACTTTTCAGTGGTTACTCAATCTAGTTAGCTACACTACCACACAGTCCTTCCCCTGAAACCACAATACTGGATGCCTACAAATATCCATACAAGAGAGAAACACCAGGTTGACTGATGTCACATCAAATGACCTGGTGTTCTTCTCCCTCTTTGAGAATAAAAAAAACATAAGCTTATGAGAAACGTGTGAGCACAAGCCTTACAGCTTAATAATATTTCAATCTCTTTGATTTTCAAAGAGGTCTGAATAACTTCACTTCAGCTTGGCTGCTCACTTTGTCCGAAAGTCTGTGAGGATATTAAGAAGCAATCACCCAGTTCCACCACAGCACAGAGGAACAAGGAAATAATGAAATGTCTCAATTATATATGAATGTCTTGACTTGCTGAAGCAGGACGGCTTGTAGCCAGTGAGAGTCTTTTCACGGGTAGAGTTCATAACAGGTCACAGTATAAAGTATCAAGAAAGCTTAAATGATTTCTTCTTCAAACACACAACCATATGTACTTTAACAATATATCAAATGTCCTGGGAGCAGGACACACAACAATGGTCCTTAGTTACTACAAAGTCCTCAGTGCCTATTGGTAGGTTTATTTGTACAAACACAGGAGCTATTATCAACATCTAAAATGTTCAATTCCAAAAAATAAGAGGTAGTAAAGCCAGTATAAGCTGTGGATGTTGTGTCAACAATCTAATGTACCACCATTGCTATATGAGTCAGACTCTGAGGAGATCAGAAGTCTTAATATTGTTCTGTGTGCCAGTAGTGTGTTACATTATGGGAGTAAGTCAGGTATCTAAACACATTTTAGTAATCAAGGCATTGACTTACCCAGCCAAGTCTAACTCAAATATGATGTTTACCTGTCTCATCCCAACACATGGTTCCTTAAGGAAACAGATATTTTAAAAGGAATAGTTTGACATTTTGGAAAATTAACTTATGAACCTGGTGGGCTGTTTTCACTCTTAATTCTAACTGAATTAAGCCAAGAACCTGCTGGCTCTGGCCTCACATTAAGCGTACTGACACAAGAGTGGTGTCAGTCTTCTAATTCAGAAAGAACATCAATAATAGTAAAAATTTGTACTATTCTTTTATGAAAATGTTCCATGCTCCAAGATTAAAATTTTGAATGAGACAGTGTGCGGTTATGTAAGAGAGTATTATAAGAGAAATATTGTGCTGCTAAACATTGAAGAATGCTTATTTGCTTGCAGTGGTCCACATACATAGCAAACAGTAAGTAGACGACTAGAGTGGCAAAGGCATGCAGAAATACACATTGACGTGGGGGGTCGCGCCCATACACACACACACATTTTGTATCTGCACACTGCCGCCCCTTGATACTAGTTAGAGCAACGACGACTGTGGTTGTTGCTTTTCCTGCCAGCTGGAGAGTGCTGATGGAGTGTGATTGTATGCAAGTATGCATGTGTGCATGTTCCATGTTTATGTGTGTGTGTGTGAATGTGTGTGTGTGTGTGTGTATGTGTTTGAGAGAAAGAGAGAGAGAGAGACATTTGGTAGGGGGGGATCATCATGAAGGAGCAGAGAAGGGAATGGGGGGAGGAGGGCTGCACACCTGGCATCCGCCACAGATGGGCATAATCATCTCCCTCGCTACCCCCACCCAACCCCCCCATCACTCCGCACACACCCCTCTCCTGTCCCCTCATCCATGCCGAGGTATTCACACACACACATATATACACGTGCACCCACCCACACACACACACATGCATTGTTAAACGAGTCAGCTCATACAGCATCCTGATTTCGAGCAGCAGTCATGCCAGAGTTAGATTGTATGAATTGGTCCAGCTGACAAAAGCAATTATCATCCATTAGAGTCAGAAACTCTCATGTTATGTTTGTTTGTCGTCCAAACTAAATTCTGGCTGTTACTGATGAAAAAGGTGTCTCTGCTGAGTGTTAACTAAAACCATTTTCTGAAAGAAGAAGTAGTTTTTTGTTAGTTTTGCTGATTAGTATATCCAAAGTGACACAAATTGTGACCTGATGCATCATCCTGTCAAATTTCAAAATTTAAAATAAGGTTTTTTTAATTAAGAATGAATGCAAAGTGGATTTTAGACACATTTATTTGCTACACAATTCATCTTTATAGTGTTGCATTCATGGCCTTATAGATTTTGGCCTTATCTGTGAAGTATCTCAATCATCCAGGAGGTCATGGTATATCTGGAAGAGCTCAGTCAAGGGCAAGTTGGCTTGCTTTAGGTTCTTGAGTGCATTTTGAATCTCATCCAAAAATTCAGATTTATGTGAAATCCCAGGCATTTAATCTGTAAGACACTAAGTCCTGTTGCCCTTGACTTCGGTCTAGATTGAACTTGAATACAGAGTTACAATGTGGAGTACTTTTACATTTTGGATGGACATGAAACCCTTGTGGGTAAACCATCAAGGTGAACAACTGCATTAGAAAATATCAGGTTACTTGATTAAAAAAAGTTGCCATGTGCATATTGCTAGAACGTCCAATCTCATGTTACACGTATAGAGACAATTAGAAGTTATTACACTGTCGTAGCACATCTAATAAATAAAATAAACCTGCCCATTCTGTTTTTGTTGAAATGTGAAGGGTTAAATTGAAGAGGGCCTTTTGTCTCTCTTTCAGAATTTTGCTGCCTCTGCAGTTGCTGGGAAGAAATTGCTGCATTCAGCTCTGTAATTGGTGGTCCAGCTATAAATTTACAGAGAGCCGCACAATAGTAATTCAACAAGAGACTAATTTCAAATGACAGTAAAACTGGCCAATCATATCATCTCTCTAAATGGGTGGGCTTTTGTTCAGGGCTAACTTTATGACAAGTTCTGCCATAAAGGGGGAGACAAATCACAGGCTGGCAGAAGAATATAAAAAACGCGATAAACTAGCTAGCTAGCCTGTTGGTTCATGGTAGAATCAGCGAGTAATGATACCACAAGTGAGGAGGACTCACTTGCGGTTTATCATGTGATTATTTGTAAGGAGGATTTGCATTTTGCTAAACAAATTAGCTGTTCTTTTTTGTTTAGCTTTGCTGCATTGCTAAGACTGAAGTAGCATCTGGAATGTCATACACAGTCATAGCAGACCTTTGCTTTATAAAGAAAAGACACACTCTAGTTTTTTCCTATTTTTGAGTTGCATACTGCAATTATCTATGATTCTGTGACTGATAGTTTTGAGCTAATCACAAGTCGTGTCTCAAAGTGATTCATCCAAATGTTTTCCATGCCAGCATGACCAAAATAGCTTGAGGAATGACTGAAAGTAAAGAAGAAGAGAGAGAAAAAAAACTTAAATGGTTACAAAAGGCCGTGTGATTTATTTATCAAAAGAAAAAAAAAAGATTCCAGAGGAAGCTTGGCAGGCTTGAGAAGAAACACGTTTCATTTTGCTCTGCCCCCCCGCCCCACTCCTCCTCCTCCCCCCTCTCCTCCCTTCCTATCCTCCTTTTCCCTCTCACCTCGTCCACCCCTGAGGGGGAGCCCGCCATTTCCAGGCAACAAAAGCGGGACATGGCCAGCAGGCTTTGATGTTTATTTTAGCAGGCCGTCCCCCCCCTGCTGCTTGGCCTTCTTTTGTGTCCGTCCAGGTAAAACAAGCTCCCCGCTGCCCCCTCCTAGAAAACAAGCCGCCTGGGGCGTCCTCTGTGCTTGACCCGGGGTCAGGGGATGTCCTGCACTTAAACCCTTAACCCGTCTACACCCTTGCCCCACCTCCTGTCTTTCCTCCCTCTCAAACTGTATACCCCCTCTCTCCTCAACCTCTCCATCTCTCAGTTACCTATCCCCTTCTCATAGGCCACACACACACACACACACACACACACACACACACACACACACACACACACCTCCCAGAGTGACCCTTACCATGTTTATGCATAGTAAAGTAAGAGAGAACTATTCTAACAGTGATATTCTGTATTATCGCCATTTTGGACATTGTGGTATGTGTCCTCGTCGTCATATGTCTTTGTGTTTGTGTTTGTACCATCACAATGCATGCACATAGTCTGAGCTGCAATGAAGGCTCAGGGGGGAAGAGGTGGGGGGGGCCTGGCTAGGAGGGAATGGGGGATTGGACGTGGCGGTGGTTGTGGTGGTGGTGGAGGGGGTTACGTTTCCTTTCACTGGCTGCCAATCCATCAAGGCTCAGTCTACCGCTGTGCGGGCCGACAGGCAGCACAGAAAAGAACAAGGCCCGGCAACAGAGCCCCCTCTCCACGGCCATCACTCATCCCCCAGCAGACTCTGAACTCTGCGTGACCTTTTCCAGAGCCTCCTCACCAACTTCCACTCCTTAGCACCTAGTTAGCCTTAAAGACGCAGACACAAACCCGTGCTACCGACTGTCCCGTTGTCATGGTTTCTATGTGTTTTTTTTTTTTTTTTTTTAATGTGTTTGACTAAAGCGTTTCTGTTAGGTGGATAAAGCAGAAGGGGAGTTCAGTTGTATCACTAGTTTTTGTCTATGTGTGTGTGTGTGTGTGTGAGTGTGTGTGGGGGCGGTGAGTGGGGTTACGTCTCATCCCTACAGCAGTGCAGCCTCTCCCTGACAACCAGATTGTCAGACAGCAGAGAGAGGAAACGCACAGAAAGCCGAAAAAAATCGACGAGCCACGCACACACATACACACACTCACACACGCACGCACACACACTGCAGAGAGGGGCGATGAGAACACTAGTTGACATCATTAGGCCGGACACATTTTTGTCACGCTTCCAGATTCGACGCGTCTGCATTTTGCTGAATGCCGACTCGCTCTTGCTATTTCTCTTCCCTCCCACCCAGCCTCATTCCCTCTATCTCTTTGTCCTGCTTACATGTTTAATACCGGAGACGCCCTGGCTCATCAGAGCTGTCCAGACACCACTTTGTGCTGGTGGAAATAAAGACCCCAAACAAGAAAAAGAAAAAAAGAAAAAAGATAGACAGAGGGAAAGGATGTAAAAACAAAACAGTGCCCTTGAGATTCTGTCGGCTGTGTAGCCAAGACTTCAAGGCTTGTGTCTGGGCTAAACATCCAGCATCTTTGAATACAACAGAAATCACCTGCTCCTGTTTCCTGAGTTTATTTTACTCAGGTTTCCTCTCTTTCCAAAACAGATTACCCCTTGTCTGCCCAGTCCCAGTGCATTAGCCCCAGTCTGGACACATCAGAGTAATTCATACTTAGTTGGCGGTGTGGCACTTTTTGCTCTGTCCCGGCAGCTTAATTGTGTTTTCTTGTGTAGTCTGTTTTTTTTTAAAAGGTTCAGCAGAAAATACAGTGACATGATGAGTGTCTGCCCAACAGGGGAAATCTTGTTACGGCGATGAAGACCTGAGGGCTGTACTTGTGTGTGTGTGTGTGTGTGTCTGTAAAACTCAAACTATATCACATCTGAAGCCTGCACGCCACAAAACAAGCAAAGCACTGTTATCAAATGAATCCTGCAGGTGAATAATTGCATTTGAAGCTTCCACGTGTATCATTTGGCTGGTACATCTTGACCACTTCCAGGTGATATTATGTAACATTTTGGAAAGAACAACGTAGCTGTTTGCTGATATTCTGAACCAACGCTGGCTCAGGCTGACTTGTGGACCAAAGGATTTTATTGCCCTCCAAAAAATCTGAGTTGTAATATGTTTGTCTTGTAGTCCCCTGAAGGATATGGGGCCCTAAATAGGTATTTAGTCCACTTATTCATTCTGACTGGCTCTGTTCTGTAATTAAGGAGGTTCACACACCTAGATAATTCCACAGGTACAGGTTTCATTGTGATTTTTTTTGTTGAGCTGCACAAATTAATACTTTTATATGTGCAGTGTCTCAAATAAATAGGTGTAATGTGTTTTAGCGTCTTTAAGCTCATTGTTTTGGTTTCACTGCTTCCCACATTACTGTTTTGGTTCAGTCTCACCACTGTCATTAACCTCATTTCCTGGAAATACCAGCTGCAGCTATACAAACACAACTATGTTACTCAGGTGGATTACAAGAACTGTTTAAACAGGGGTGGAATACATGACTTGTTGTGTTAGCTTTCCAGAAAACATAACTCCAAATTAAATCAGTACCTTCTGGATGTGTAAATATGTTAACATGTTAACCATCAAATGTAAAAGACAGTAGTATGCCAAATGTGGCAAAAACAACAAAAAACTCATGCTGCCTAATTGAGTATCAGAAGTTTTTCCATCCAGCAAAGAAAAAGGAAGTAAAACATGTGATGTTCAAAAGCATGCTCTGAAAAATCATGTATACATTGACCTCATGTGACCTACTGTCTAATTGTTTCACTACAGCAACTGTAAATGAAAGAGAACAAGAAAAGACAAGAAAAAACAACATGTGTTGCTTGTATCATTTCTAAAACAATCAATTTAAGTTTACCTAACAAGCAATGTCATGTATGCCTCCTGTGTGTCAGGAACAGAGGCAGAAATAGCGTGGCGTTATTAGTGATACAAAACCTCTCTGGTGAATCATTTCCCATTTCAAACCAAACGTTGGAAGTGGCTGCAATCTTTTCCTCACTCTAAATAGATACTTTTTATGCCTGACTTAACCATTGTGGTTGCAGATAAGAAAATAGTCATATGTAACAGTTTTGGAGGGCCTTTGGGGGGTAATTTGTCAAAGTTCAACAGTTTTATTTATTGTTTTGTGTGTATTTTATTTTTCATGTAAGAATCATCTGTTGAATATTGACATGAAACATATACAATATATCACTGTCATCACCTGAAAAGGTAATGGCATACCAGACTGAGAGAGCCCTATCTTTTAAATAGGTGGGCAAGTATTTGCTTTTCATTTTTAAGGCAGATGAGTCTGAGTACTTTAAAGTGATGCAGATCTACACAATACCACTTGCAGCTCTGTGATGTCCAGTTGTTACATCACACACATGTTTGAAATTTGAGAAAAAAATGGTTTAATTAGACCACTGTTTTGTGCTGTATCTCATTATTAGACTAAATTGGCTCTCATGGAATTTAAATAAACCCCCTCATTGTCTTAACCACACCCTCAACCTTGTCCTTGACATACAGCATTCAAATTCAACATTTAGGCTAATAACTTTTGAGTTCCTATTACTGGACTGCATGCCATTAGATGAAAATCTCTTTACTAGATGTCTATCTGATATTGCTGTAGCTAAATTTAAGAAGCAATTCCATTAGCATTGAATTCAATGCCATGCCTCAATACAACAGAGGACTGTTACACTAACTTCAGTCCCTTCCAAAGTCATCATCTTGCTGATATTGCTGCAGGCTCACTGTGAATGACACTCAGCTCCATCACCCTTTTAAAAAATAACATTATAATACAAAAGAGCTCTGTGGTAACTCCCAAACCGGCAAATTAAAGCAAACATTGCGAAAATTTGAAAGAATATGGCGGTCCATCAAACTGGAAGAATCTTGCTTAATCTGGCAAGATAGTCTTAAAACATATTGGAAGGGCCGCTGTGATACCAGAGCCACCTATTACTCATCATTAATAGAGGAGAATAAAAAAGTTCCCTTTTTAGCAAATTTGGTCAGGCTGATAGTCATAACTATGTGTTCCTATAGGTCTCCTATAGGTCTCCTATAGCTCCTATAGCTATAGTAGTAACACCTTCATGTTCTTTAATAATAATAAAATGTCAAATTATTATTATTATTATTCTTGACAAAATTCATCACCTCCTGTCCTCAACAGGCACTGATTTATCCCCAAACACAGGAACCTTAGAAACAGATGTAAAACCTGATATATTTTTTGACTTTTTTTATCTTGTCGACCTTCCTGAACTGCTCCAACAACTTCTTCATCAAAGCCATCAACCTGTCTCTTAGACCTGATCCCAACTAGGCTGCTTGAAGAAATCTTACCATTAGCCATCACTTCTTTACTAGATATGATCAATCTGTTTTAAATGTCAGGCTATATACCACAGTCTATTAAAGTAGCTATATTTAAACTTTTTTCATAAAAAGCTGAAGGACTTCTCTCTGTACTTGTTAGATCTTTGTGCTGCTTTTGACATCACTGACCATCACATCCTTGTACAGAGACTGGAAGATTTAATTGGCATTAAAAGAATTGCATTAAGTTGTTTTACGTACAATGTATTTATTTTTCAGTTTGTACATATTAACAATGAATCCTCCATGCATGCAAAAGTTATACGTAGAGTTCCACAACATTCTATGCTTGGATCAACATTATTCAACTTATATGTACATCCTCAAGGTAATATTATGTGGAAACACTCCATAAATTATCATAGTTATGCAGATGATACCCAATTATATTTATCAATGAAACCAGATGAATACAATCAGTTAACTAAACTCCAAGCATGTCTGTAAGGTATAAAGACCTACTAAATTTAGACAAAACTTTAGTTATTGTTACTTTTATGCTGGATTATTGCAATTCATTATCATCAGGATGCCCAAACAGGCCAGTTACATGTGTACTGACAAAAACTAGGAAAATAGATCATATTTCTCTCATTTTATCTTCACTGCATTTGTTTCCTGTAAAATCTAAACTAGAATTCTCACATACAAAGCTGTTAGTGGTCAAACACCATCATAACTTAGAGCTTGCAGAACCCAGCAGAACACCCCTGTGCTCCCAGAATGCAGCTTTACTTATGGTTCCTAGAGTCTCTAAAAATATAATGGGAGGCAGGGCCTTTAATGAACAGGCTCCTCTCTTGTGGAACCATTTTCCATTTTCAGCAGGCATCCTCTCCATATTTAAGAGTAAAAATTTCCCTTTTTGATAATGCTTATAGTCAGAGCTGTCCAGGGTTGCCTTGGACCAGCCTCTAGTTATGCTGTTATAGGCCTAGACTGCTGAGCTACCTGTACTTCCCATTATGCACTGAGCTCTTTCTCTTTCTTACCTTCTCCATCTTTACGCATTCATCTACCATTAAAGCATTTCACTAACTGAGCTTCCCTTGAGTTTATGTGCTTTCTCATCTCACAGGTCTCTAAGGATTATGATCGTGGATTGCCTGGTTATAGATCACAAGCTTCTGTGGGGCGTGGTTGTGGACCCCTTGCTGCTGTGGTCCTGCTTGACACCCATGCCTGCTATTATTATTAATACTATTGTTGTTATTGTGCTTCTTTGTATCTCTCTCCTCTGTCCCTCTCCTTCTTTCTCTCTCAACCCAACCAGTCAAGGCAGATGGTAGCCCACTTAGAGCTCGTTTGTGCTCGAGGTTTGTCCTCATTAAAGGGGAGTTTTTTCTTGCCACTGTCGCCAAGCAGTTGCTCATGGGGGAAATGTTGGGTCTCTGTAGAAAAGAGTACAGTCTAGACCTGCTCTATGTGTAAAGTACCCTCAGATAACTGAGATAACACTGTTGTGATTTGGTGCTGTATAAATAAAACTGACTCGACTTGACACGTGGACATGTGTGCATAATAATAAGAATGTGTAGCTGAGGAAACACATTCAACCTAAAACATCTCTGCATGTGTGTTTCAGCCCGGAGACGGATGCACCCGCCTCCAGAGTGATGGGAGAAATGGATAACTCACTAACATCTGGGCGAGCGACAGTAAAGAGGGATTTAGTGTTAGCCCCAGGAAGGCAGGGAAAAGCTGTGTGTCCATTAAACGCTTTATTACAGAGCCAGCAGCCCCATGCTAACTCACTTAGCCCAGTATGCAGGAGGCTCTGCTCAGTGGCCTGACTGCCTGTCAGACTGCCTGCTACTCAACACACACCATGCTGCAGGCGGCGTTCCCCTCCCACACTCTGGTTAGCTCGACCCGTCTCATAGCTTGTCCATTTGTCAATCAAAATATAGTAAGCGGTCTGTACTCAAATACACAGAAAAGGTTTTAAAAAAAAGCATGGGACTGAATTCTTTTTTATTCGATGGTGAACACTCCAGCTCTTGTTTATGTCACTTTTGTTGACTGTATACCACTTTTAGTTTTAATACTGGGATTTGTAAGTCCAAAAACTAAGTTTAAATCCTTTAATTTACAGAACCAGGTAAGCAAATTATTTTTGAACACATCTGGATACTGCAGAGGAATATCTATACAAAGAAACCACCAACATAACACTATGCTGTGTATATTGCATTTGTTGTTTGTTTACCTGGTTTGATTTTCTGATGGCAAAGTGTGAAGTAAGCTTCACAGCAGCATACAAAACAGCCATAGATAGCAACCTACAGTATGTTCCTTTTTACCTGACACTGAACACAATCACAACAACTGTGGCTCAACCTCAAGATGTTGAGTTTGACACAAGTCATGCCTACCTTCCTACTTGAATGTTTGACTGACAGGCTGTCAATCAGAATTTTGATGTGTTTGTCAGAGTCTTAACCTCTTGATGAACCAGTAACATGACAAGAAGAATACTGAATGCAATTTAAAACACATGCACATAAAGATGGAATCATTTTGTGTGTGTTCAATACAAATGCTTTTTTTCTTTCACTTAATAATCCATCATATTTTCTCTGTCACTACTCATGTTCTTGGACGATCAAATGAGTCGCTGAGCATCTCACTCATGAAGGATCAGAGGTAGTGTTGGGGGATGGACACTGTGGGTGTTAACTACCCACTGTAAGTGTGATGGATGTCACAGCCTGCCAGCTCAGTTAGTCATGGTTTACTGAAAATAAACAGAAATGTGTAGCAACTTCACGTTTAATTTAAAGTATTGTGATTTATAGTGTATTTTCGTATTGTGAGTGGGACTTTGGGTAAATATTAACATTTGTTAGACAAACTCTTTTTCCAAATGCCAACATATGAACTTCAAGTGAAGAATAATGGATAGTATTTAGGTTTATAGATCACTATAATATAGCAGAAATAACTGTACAGTAAGATAATGAGTGACAGTATATTAAAGTGTGTCATTTATTCTTCATTTCAGATTCTAAACACCGAACTCTGCTCAAATGTACTGATTGCATTGAACATTAAAATACATTTCTAATATTCTGTACCATCAAGTATGTAAATTAGGGTAAACACAACAGTAGAATCATCACACAATGCAATGTTTTACATCTTATCACTTGGATTCACAAAATTACCATAGAAATCACATAAATTATATAATGTCTCAACCCTTGAAGTAACATTTGGGGCCCCATCTTGCAGTCGGCGCACAGCGAATGGCGGGAGCGTGGCAGTTGTCATTTTGCTGCAGTTGTCTAAACAGCAAATACACTTGCACCAGTCTGTGCGCCTATGGGTGTGTTGATCTCAAAATGAGGTGTGGTCAGGCGCATTGGTGGCGCGTTGCTATTTTGAGGCAGAGGAAAGCGATTGCGCTACTGACCAAAAAAAACCAAGTCTAAAGTCAGTGGCGCATATGTCACTGTTATTAAAGAGCGCATCATCAAGAGTCCTATATGCTCATATATAGACGGGTGCACAGCGCGCAGACACTGTGTCTGTTGGGCACACGGGCAGCACACAAACATGCAAAACATCACTAATAAAAGGACCACAATGTGAATTTGTATTATGATGTACATCAACATATTAAAAGTCACAATGATGTGCCACAGAATCAGTCAATGGCAGTAATGATCAATGAAACTGTCAATGTAGTCATGTGACCAATCCTTGTAAATCCGCCATCAAACTAACAATCCGCCAAGGTGACAGCACTCCTGGATATTAAAGGGAATGGGAGATGACACTCTGATTGGTTTACTGCATGTTATGCCCAAAACACGCCGATGATTAGACCATGCGCCTGGCGTAGTTTTCCGCCGTTAAAATAGCAAAAGTGGATTTGGATACACCCCAAAGGCACTTGCGCCACACGCTTCATGCCATGCACTATAGATCTTTAAAATAGGGCCATAATTCTCTTGGGGGCAGCTGTAAACACATGTGGTCAACATATTGACATATTGACAACACTGACATGCAACATTAGCATATGATTAGGCTACCTATTTACACATCCAGCAGCTATGGAGAAATATTAGCATTCATTTGAAGTCATGTGTCTGACCTGTCAAATGTAAATCCAATATTTGATCTCTACCAACTCATGAGAAAAAGCTCTTTAACTGGTTAGTAGTTCTGTGTGCTGTTTGGTGCTAGGCAGCAGTGTAACAGAGCTTTCGCGAAACCTGTTGGAGCTGAAAAAGCGCTTCATCAGAGCAGTGAGACTGAATCAAAGTGAACTGCAACATGTTAGGGGCTGAAACACCAAAACAATGAGCTGAAAGATGCTAAAATGCTCCACAGAGTTGAGGGAAACAACAGAGTTAGATGATAAGTCTCTGCGGGTTTGTCATGAAAAGTGACACATTACATAGTCATGCCCATTGTTATTATAATAATATTGATTAATGCAGCTTTAAGATAAACTGGCCAGCAGGCTAATCTTACCTACCTCACCTATCACAGTCCTTTGTGATCACACAAAGCTCATCAATTGATATAAAACCTGAATTTCAATCTTTAAATCTTCATTTACACACAAACTGTAGCTTTTAATAGGCTCTCTTTGGTTTGTCAGTCACGTTAAACCCCTATTCAGCTGAGAAGGCCATGTTTCAACTCCACTTCCTTTTTAGTCCATCGCATTTTGAGAAGTGACAGATCTATGTGCTAAGGGCCTGTCAGGGCCCTGATTCATATTACACTTGAAACAGGCCAGATAGGACACTGATAACAGATAGTCACACCATGACACTATGTGAAGGACTGTCTCATTATGTGTCCCCACACTCCATTTAAAACCACTAGCTTCCTCCACTGTGTGTCTGTGTGTGTGTGTGTGTGTGTGTGTGTGTGTGTGTGTGAGTGTGTGTGTGTGTGTGAGTGTGTGTGTGTGTGTGTGTGCCTGTTTGTGTGTGTGTATGCATGCGCAAGGAGTTAAATGTTAAGTAAATCTGCATCTTGCATACGTGTGCACATGTACATCATGTGGTTGCATGAGGCTATACACCTTTCTTTGTCTATATTTGTTTGTGCGTGCGTGTGTGTGTGTGTGTGTGTGTATGTGTGTGTGTGCGTGTGTGTGTGTGTGTGTGTGTGTGTGTGTGTGTGTGTATGTATGTATGTGTGTGTGTGTATGTGTGAGGACAGCTCCTGCAGCAGGAAGAATGAGTTGATGCCTTGTGTTTGGCTAATTAAGACAGCAGTCGACAGAGAGAGGGAGAGCTGAGAGATGGCAGAGAGGTGCTAATTCATAATTGACGTAATGGATGAAATCTGTCTCTGGGCTTTTTAAGACACACACACATGCACACACACACGCACACACGCACACACACACACACACACGCGTTCTCTTACTTGGTGATTTCAGTCTGATTAGCTGGTGCACACCTTTGTGTGAATAATGAAAGTACCAGAATCTTTAATGAATAGCAAATCTCCTGTTACACAACAAACACACACATGTACATACATGCATATACACACACCTCAAGGAGACATCTGCAAACACGGACATACAGTAGGCCATACACCTGTTTTACTGCTGGAGCAAAGGAATTGGCTTGACATTGAAGCTTTATTCCTAAGATCAGATCATATTGTATTAGTTGACTGGTGGACTGTCCAGATAAGAAGGTACATCACTCTTTATTTTCTCTCTGCAGCAGCCTTACCAGGAATTCATTCCTCACAAGTGAGTCTTCTGGGAAAAAACAATACATTGCCACTTCCTTTTAAGCGTGAGTCATTACTATTGTGCACTGAGCATGAACTTTTTTTCTCCAAATTGTTCCTCCTACAGTGAAAACTACCCTGATTGTTTTTGGTGAATGGCCTTTATACACATACTGTACCACTGACATCTGTTTGAACCTGTCAATGGAGCTGTCACAGGGGGGAGGGTCATTCTATTGATGTACACCTGCATTTCCAGTAACAGGACAAATGTGTCAACTCATACATCTGCAGCTATTTAGTAAATATGATGGCTTCTCTTTCATAACATGACTTATAGGTTAATTCAGGCCATACACAGAGTAACCAGAGAGGCCTAATGAGGTGTATCAGTGCTCACAATGCACTGATAGTATAGAACAGTGAGTGTGCCATCTTGTTTTTCCCCCACCTGCTACCACAAAGACCTGTCTTACTCTGCCTCTGATTGGCTGGTACTCATTGCCTTCATTGGTCAGGTAGGTTAGAGGCAGAGTAGGAGCAGAATAATGCATGCATGTCAGAGCTGTAGCAACCATTGAGGACACAGAGGTCATATCTACAGTATTGTTTCAGGGAAAGGAGGAGTTACAATGACCTGAGAAGGCTTTACATTAAATCATTATCTTTAAATTTGCCTATAAAGATAAAAACATTATTATTATTATATTAATGTTTAAATTGAAACAAAATTATGCCCCATCAGATTGATATTCCTGGCAGTGTGAAGACAATAAATTCAAATCAAGTAGAGCCATGAATAATATAATTGAAATGATAAATGATTGATCAAAATAATTTCAAATAATTAAAGAAATGACAGATTTTTATACATTTATTTATTGGCTGTATTTATCTTTGTTTCTGATTGTGTTCGCAGTTATCTCCGTGATTATTATTTGTATATTTCTGTAATATGGTAACACCATACTGTAAAGGTGAATACAAAAAATAAAAATCTGTATATATATATATTTAATATTTTATTTTCTCTTTTTTTTTATCACTGTCTTGTGTAGGGTATGAAGTCGCACCTTGTAGGTCTACACAAAGATATGCTACAGTATGTGACCAAGCATCATAAGTGTTGTCAGTGAGACATTTTATAGTTTTCTTTTCTACAAAAAAAAATCTTCTTTGCCAAACTACCTTAAAGGCAACATGTGCTTCACTGCTTCAAGTGCTTCAGAGGATACCACGCATCCCTATCCTCATCTGGGGACCTTTATTCCATTTCATACCATCTCCTTTCCCTCCTTGTTTCCTGTCTGCCTCTTCGCTATCAACTATCCAAACAAAATGGCCAAAAAAGTGTATTTTACCTGCCAATTGTCCAATTGTTGATCGTTCTTATAACCAATGAAGTTATAGTAGACTGAAATGTCATAAATAAATGTACTAGTAGCAAGGAAGACTGCACAGAAGTAGACAATCTGAAAGTAAAATAAAGAACAAAAAGAGAAGAGTACAGGGATTTTGATGGATTGTCAAAAAATGTCCAGTGATCTAATATGAATGCCAAATCACTAAAATGTCTCTAGCTTGAATCTGGCAAGGGATCTATTGTATTCTATTACAGTAAAAGCAAAAAATACCCCACCAACCTACAAAGGCATAAAATATTTGGCATCACATCTTCAAAACAAGAAGCATGTTATTTTACTTGCATTCTATGAAGTGTGATTGCAAACCAGCTACAATGTAAATACATATCTCTGTGTAGACATATGGGGAGTCACAGGGCAGTGAAAATAATGCAGACTCTGATTCAAATTAATCCAGCAACATGAATCACATGACAGCCATTTTCAGGCCAAGTGTGGGTACCGAGCCACGCGATCTGACAAAATCCCATCTTTAACACCAGGTCTCAAAACTCAGGGTGAAATGACAAGTGCAACCACAGCCAATGGCTATTCTCCAATCTTTTTTTCCTTCTTTTTTCTGGCATATGATGGATCCTGTTTTTCAGAGCGTATTGTGTGATTGTAGGCCATCACACACTGTCAGTGCAGGCTGACGTGTTAGATACACTGAATACAGAATCGGCTTGTCTGCAGTGTGCTGAGGCTGTCTTTGACAGTGTAGCACTGTCTGTGTCACACTCTAACAGACAGCCAAATAACCCCTTGGCAGTGTAAACAAAGAGAGATTACACCCTGGTGAGTGGAAGGAGTCTGCCTGTGTGCTCCCAGCATTGAGGGGAGAAACTGACGATGGGTGGTTGCTGCAGAAAGAAAGAGACAGTGAGAGCGAGAGAGAGAGACAGAGATGGAGAGTAGGTAGACAAACACTCACTGAGATGCCAAATATGGAGGATAATGGTTAAAAATATGCATAATACACACTAGACCTCAGCTTTGGGTGACTCTTTTTGGTGGATAATACTGAGCCTCAATGGCTGCTGGCATTGTTGGAAGGTGTTACATATCTTAATTTAGGTTAAATACAAGATTACCACACCACATTTTTATTTTGTGTGTTATGTGTTATTTAAAGGGAATTTGCTATCTCATTTTGCCTTAATATGATATAATAATAATAAAAATGATACATCACAAGCACAATTTGCTTAAAGCAAAACCAACTTTTGCAAAAAATAAACCATTTTGTCCTCAAATTGCAAATAAAAAGTAAAATACATGAGTGTGAGGAAGCTTCACTTGCTCTTTCAATTCTTTCATTCATCTGTTTAGTTTAATATTTGGTTTTGGTTATGTTACATGTATTTATCATCTACATTTGTGGATTATCTTTAGTTTTATTCAGTTTTATTACTAGTTAATTTTCATTCAAGTGTTCGTTTTATTGTTTTTTTTTTAAGAATGTACCTTGCATATTGTTGGCAATATAGACTAAAGTGAGTGAGACAGTGGGTGGGAGGAAGCTTTTTTTTGTATTTTGTTTTTACTTCCAGCCTTACTAAAATTAACTATAGCCTGAATGTGTGGTTTGTGATATATATTTTTAAATGTAGAATAATCGTCATTATTAGCTAATACGAGCAGGAAAAAAATAGCAATCTTTTGTTTTATTCAACCTTTTGTCTGTTGCTGGGGAACCCTTCTGTGTCAGTGAGTGTTCTCTGTTCTTTGTATTTATTAATTTTGTACTATATTGGCATTAAGAAACAATAAAAAGAGCTCTGAATGAATACACTCCGCATTTTCCAGCAACAGCCTCAGGTCACTAGATGCAATTCAGCAAATGATCTATGGGGGCAGTATTAGAAAGTAAGGTCAGCACAACAATGGTGGAACATTTTCAAGAGAGACTTCCACAAATACCTGCTCCCATGTCCCCACTGCCACTTTTTGTGACAGGATTCTTTCAGTCGGCAATAACCTCGTCTTTCAATAAATATCTTCTTGACTCAGGTATAAGAATACTAAAGTATCCCTTTTCTGTGACGTAACTAAAGGTTATTTGATGTGAGATTTATGTTCAGCCCAACAGAAAACATAGTCTACTGACAATGTATAGATCATACATATTGGTATGCTCAAACAGAAGTGGGCTTGATAAGTTCATGGAAAGGATGTGGTCATGCATGTATCACCATGTAAAGATCATAGAGCATGCACAGAACATGTCTTTACCATCCACAACACAGCTTTGCCATGGTCTGGGAAAAAAGCGATGCAATCTCAAATCCCTGTTATCCTGGACAGCAAAACTGTGCAGCACTGTTTGATCTTTGCTTTAAGTTCATCGTGAGTCACCAAAGAAAACCACAAGGTCTCAGACCAGAAGAATAAAAAAATCGCATGGCACCAAAGCCCTCGTCATTTATGGGAAAGGAAAAATCACTTTTACAGAGTAGCGAACATATGAGAAGTGAAAGCCACAATGACAGCAATGAAGCATGACAGAACTGGTCTTGTATACCAAGTTTTTTAGTTTTAGCTCATCTGGTAAAAAGATATTGTAAGTACACCAGGCCAGACATTCCAGGGTTACATCTCTTAAGTCAATTGAACTCCAAATTGGTTACATGTGACAGAGAATCTTTCATTTCAAGAGGACTGTTTCTTTGTTGCTTGGTTGAAAGTGAACATCATCTACACATACCTCTAGTGATCCTGATTGATTTTGATAACTACAATCCAAGTTACCTGTACCTGTAGTGTAAGAACTCTTCTATGGCCACCACCAAGGCTCCAAATATGAACCAGCACTACTGACATTTGGTCATAAATTATAACAATACTTGTCAGATCTCTTGGCTTCTTGAATGATCCTTTGATCGTTTGGTAGATAGTAATGGAAGACATGGGGTTTACATCACTGGAATGATGATGGGCCAATCAGAGTCAACCAGCTGTCCAACATATCTTGGAAGAAGCTTGCAATTCCCATTTGTACACCAGCTACAGCTTGCTTCAACTACTATTGAGAGAGTTTCTGATGCTGCATTGGCGGCAGGATGGGCCAGGAGCATCAGTGGACAGATCAGAAACATCTTGTTGGAGATACTGGCGACTAAATGAAAACAAAGTGTCCATTGCTGATTGCTTGTTTATTACAAAGCTTTTCTGTATCATCCTTTTCAATAGTAAATCACAAACATCAGTAATGAAACAGTAATACAGTTGAGGTCTTATACTTAGTAACTACATGGGTCTATAGACCAATACTCCATATATAAAGAGTTTGGATAGTGTTTTTTTAAATACCTTTTTAAAACAAACAAACAAATAGACAAACATATAAGAAATTGATTAAACAGAGTCTGTATCTATTCTAACATAAGAAGCAAATCTTAGTGTATCTGGCTAACTACTTTTCTACTAACCTGTAACCTAACCCATCATTACTGCACGACAGCAGTAATGATTCAAGTTACATTTTCACATAAAACCCCATTCACAACTATCACACATACAAATAACATTAGTATTTGGCTCACAAGCCACACAAGTTAGACACATCCTAAAAACCCTCTTTATTGTAACGTTTTTAACTGTAATATTTGTTTCGTTACATTTTAAGTTATAAACAATATATCATAAATTAGCTAAGCTGCTAAACAAAGCTATCTTAGAATGACAAAACAATCCAATATTATTTTTTCCTCATCATGCATACATACATGTTTACCTTATACTAGGCAAGGCAAGGCAAGGCAAATGTATTTGTATAGCACGTTTTACTAACAATGCAATTCAAAGTGCTTTACCCAAAACAAATAATGTATTATACTAGGACTGACTTTTTCTAAACTGCAATACAGGCTGAAAACTAAAGGGGAAAGGAAGCTTTTCCATTATAACCCCAAGGCTCTGAAATGACCTGCCCAAAGACATAAGACTATCTCAGGCAGGGTTTTCTTAAAATTTACTTTATATTTTATTTCACTTGTTTCAATTTGTATTTAATGTCATATTCATATTTTTAATTTTGTGTTTTACTCCTTTGTGTTTTATCAACCCTTTGCTTTTATTGCAAAGCACTCTGTACTTATGTTTTGGAAGGTGCCATATATATAAAGTATTATTATTGATTATTATTATGATTATTATTATCATTGTTATTGTTATCATTATTATTATTGTTATTAGAACAATGCTGTTTATGTATCTTATATATGAGAACCTGGTGGAAAATGCTCACTTTTTTTAGCATGGTATCATGTATGTAGCCATCAAGTACATAGTTAAGACCCTTTTAAAGATTCTCATCTTAAAATGATTCAGCTTAGAACATTAAGAAGTCAATTCTAGACAGCATTTTCACCCAAATCATAGCACTAACGTTAACCTGATAATGTTAATAATGAGCATTAATATTGACTCCATAGACTAGTGGAGCTAACTAGCTACAGCTCATAAAGATTGCCTGTTTTTTTCTAACTCAAAATTTTGAAATTTGAGTGGTAAATATGCCACCATTATCACTGTAAATTTGATCTGTCACGTGGGGGTTTGACAGCTGGACACAAGCGTCAGCAACAGTTACTTAGTGAGCAGACAATTGAATTTTAACATATTTACACTACCATCCACTGTCTGCTTGGGAAAAACGCCTCAAATAGTGCTTCATATCACATGGTGAACGTGTGTCGGATTTTCTTCAAATGGTGGAATTTCCATTCCCTACATCATATTTGAGATACTGAGAAACAAGCCATTTTCTGGAAGCTATTCAGTATACACAGTCCAGTGCTGAGAGTACAATGCAGTTGAAGAGATCCACATGCGGGTGGAAAGCAATGTTGAGATGAGCAACACAGATGAAGTGTGTCATTTAGCTGCCGCTCTTATTAGGGCCTGGTCGTTTTCGATCATCGCCATGCAGTGCAACGCATCCCGATGAATGAGAGGGGGGAGGGGACTGAGTGTGTGCAACTCTGCATGTTTGTGTGTGTGTGCGTGTGTACTCTAACCTTGCTGTCATTCCGGGCCAGCTGGGGAACATCTGAGTGTTTGTGTCGGTGGAGCATGATTGAGATAGTGTCATCTCGCCTAACCTGAAGCCCCAAGTGCATTACGGGTATGTCACACCATTATCCTAGACATTTGGCATATCTGCAAAGGAACAGTGCCTTCTTTCCATTTCTCTCTCTCCCCCTCTCCTAGACTGAACAGTTCATATGTTATTGCTTGAGAGCTCTCTGTTTCAACACACCCATCTCTTCCTTAAATCACCAGTCTCTAGCTTACGGCTGCAGTTCTGATCTCTTACATCCTCTTGTGCCTTGTAGTCAGTGAAAAGTACACCACAGCATATTGCTTACCCTCGGCTCCATCTCTCTTCACTGTTCACTGGTGACATGTTTGTTACAATAATATGATTTATTCTGCAAGTAATGAGTAACACTAGAGACATAAAATCATGATATTTCCTGTGTATAATAGTCACTTTTACACTTGCTGTCAACCTGTGAAGGTAAAGCATCCACCATGTTACCACAGTGCTGCTGCAGTGGTAATAAAAAAAAAGAAAAAAAAGTGGGCTGCACTACATAACTGTAGACACTAGGTGGCAGAAGACAGGATTTTAAGATAATACCCTCTCCGACGGCAATGTAGTTGCAACGGCAGAGTAGCGCTGTCCGTATTTCCGCTCGATAACGCCACCGGTCAAGTCATGTTGTTGCTTAGCACTGCACACACTGTAGTTGTTTGTGTGTGTTCATCATATCTTAATTCAAGGCAGCAAACAAATTCTCCTGTTACATTTTGAAAGTTATTCTAGCTTTATAAAGATGCCATAGAAATAGGGTTATATTACAGTTGCTTACATTCTAGAGAAAACATATGTATGATATCTTGATATGATATCTTCCACAAGCTGCCAAAACCTGTCTATTAAGGTGTTAGCCAAGTTGTTATGTTGGTCGGCTCATATTCAGTCATCTCTGTGTTGAGAGTTGAGATGTTTAAACTTCTATTTGAGCTTTTGACTTTCTCAAATCTTTGCTCTGATGCTCACTTTTTTTCTGACTGCTGAGCTCCTGCCGGAAGTGTGATATTTACTATGACCATAACTGCGACTGCTTGCATATTAAACCGTTTTAAAAAAAGATTTTGATATATATTCCTTGTTTATTCTGTCCTATGATGTTGAAAATGTGACCTTAAACACAGGCTAGTTAATGTAAATGTTGCCAATTTTTTTAATGAAAAAAAAAAAATCAAAATCTTCAGTCAGATGTTGAGGGGGAGCAAGGGGGTAGTCTTATCTTGGACTTTCAGCAACCCAAAATAAAAATGTCGTAACAGCTCTGATGGAGATAGGAATGTATCCATCATGGCTGCTTTATTACAGACATTTCCACTGTATAAACCTGTAATCTGTATGTAACAGCTGACCTGTGTAGATGTGTGACAGAACAAAGAACATTAATTACCGTCAAATCCTGACCGATGTGGTGTTAATGAAGTTGCTGCTGCTGTGTGTCATTCGTAAATGCACACGTCACTCTCAATTTAAGGACACACTTATCGTTGTAAACACTGGAGACAGCTGCAGAATCTGCTCCACTCACTGTAAATATAACTTTACTGAGCTGATAATACATCCACGGCCTGTATGCGTCTCGTTACATCTAAAACCATATTTCTTTTCCCTCCCCCTGACGCTCCAGTTATGAGGAGCAGAAATAATGGGGATGCACTCAAAATATTGAGGGCTGAAGCAGTGGCAGCCCACAGGACCTACAGAATGGACCCAAAGCTTTGACACCGTGCTCACAGCTGCTTTTCACGGTTGCTAAACATGAACACAAATTAGATGTTTTCTGTGAATGATACACATCCAGTACTGTGTTGACCAGTTACATACGTGCAAGGACATACTCTTGGTGGATTGTTTTGTAATGTAAATGCTGTATTCAACTGTTAACCTCATGATCGTCACAATGAAAAATAAAACAGTTGCCGCCATGATAAATTTGCAGATTTGTAAAATATTGTCTTTGAGTATTACAAACGGCTGTGCAGTGTTTTGGCTTCTAACAAGCCTTTAAATGCATTACTCTGGAGTTCCAACTCAACCTCCTTGATTGCCAGTTGTTCAATACCTCAAACAGTTCTTTCCAGTCGAAATGCCGCCAATCTTTGGCATGGTTATCTGATGAATAAGGGAATCTGAACTCAAGACTCTGCAAACAGGTGAAAATAGAGTTCAGTCACCCTATTCACATGAAGTAGATTATTATTTAAATGTAGAATACTGTATGTACATCATTAGAGTCTGACGTTTAGGCTCTGATCGCTGCCCGGATGGAAATATTGAAATCCTCTCCTGTAGGGAAAGAAAGACTCAAAGCTACAGGTGGATGCTGGTGTGGAGGTGGGGCTTTTGAAGTGTTATACGAACGGCAGCAAACAAGCATATGTGCGGTTTAGAAGCAGGTACTCAGCACAGAGTAAGCAGAGTATTGATGGCTTAAATATGGTGCCATGATTATAAAGGTGCATCGGATAAATGTTACAGTGCTACCTGAACTAGATCACAGGCATGCTTTTATCATATATTTATCCAAACTGGTGAATATGTAAATTTCAAACTGGTGATTAGACTTGGTACTGTTAGTCATTGCCTGGAATGAAGCGGTCCAGTGCGGAGTCAGTACCTTGGACAGCTCCCTTGTTGTTGACAGCCCAGGATCAGGACGTTGATGACCATGGCTGCATGTGCACTGGTATAATAAACACTTGGCTGACTTCAAGTAAACTTGAATAATTTGTTATTCTCTGTTAAATTATAGACATATGCATTACCCTACACTGATTGTGTGTCTCTAAATGTGCCAGTGCTACTATGGTAGAATAGCTCAGCTCTTCATTCAAATCTATCTAAATGTTTTGTCTGTAGACCAATGTAGGCCGTGAGATAGGCAGCAGCTAATCTAAATATTAAAGATATGAATGTGAAAGTGTGGATATCTGCTTGTGGTGATCAATGGGACACATAGCACCTGAAAATTAAGCAAGTTGCTCAATTATCCCAAGTTGACCTCTTCAGCAACATGAAACCTTCTTGTTTTGGTTCATTCCTTCTTCTCAGTTTTACCCTGCAATTTTTGAACTTGTTCTACATATCAACAACACTAGATTCAATTAAATACCGACCGTGTTCACTTAAAATAAAACACTCAGCAGTTTAGAAACAACCATGTATCAGCAAAACTTATTTAACTATATTATAAACTTTATTTTATTTTAGATAATAATGCAAATAGTTGAAAAAGTTAAATCCATTTCTGCTAACATAGCTGTGCCTTCATTTGATAGATATTGCCCAGCTGTAGTCATAAATTAACTTTCCATTTATGGAAACCTTGCTGGGGTCTAGGGGGTAGGCCAGATTCAGAATGAGATGGTTCTATGTATTAATATCTTGTGCATACACTGAGGGATGAAACTACCTTAGATTCACACAAATGCCATGACACTCTATTTGTTTGGAAGTCGACAGACAGCACTCTTCTTTACAGTATGCTGCTTCTCTTACATTTACTTTATATCCCCTCCACCATTCTGTTCCTATCAGGGGCTATCTGTGTCAACAGACCCTACTCTCTCCTACATCTCCCCCTGTCAGGGGCTATCTATGTCAACGCCCCCCCCTCACCTCCCCATCTACCCTGGCTAATAGGCCTGTCAGCGCCGTGACATCGTGGGGTTGAACCACGTGACGGCACTGGACGTCAGAGCCGTTACCCATTAGTGAGCGTGACTAGCCTGTAATGTCAGCACCGTGACACGCCTGATTCACTCGCTCCCACACTGACCATGATATCATATCAGCCGAGAGGTCAAGGGCTGACCCTAATGAATACCAATAGGAAGCTGGGAGGCACATGGTTTTGTGTCAGTTGGTCAGCTTTGAAATCGCCTGCGAAAATATTTAGATCCTCAGCAGAAACCAGAGACTCAGTGAGGTCATGATAAGCGTTAACAACGGGGAAGAGTCAGCAACAGGATGATTAATTAGTTAACAATTTATATTAATGTTCATTGAAAGACCTCCACTTAGAGCGCAATTAATTCTAATTAAAAGAGCTGCTATGGTTATGTCGGCAAGTAAAAAAACCTAACAATATAATCAAGCTAATTAAATGGGGGTGGTCTGAAACCCTGCAGTTATCAGGAGCCGATGATGCCTGAAAATCAAGTGAAGTTGATCCATGTGTTTATGCATTAACACATAAAACAGCTTGTTTTACAAACAAGTCACGGCAGTATCTCAATTCGTTACAAGTGCGGGAGATTACACAGTGAAAAAAACAAAAAAAAAACAGATGAGGATCATGAAGCATAATTTCATGAAGCATAAATTGCACATTCCCGGGGTTTGTGAGCAAGCACTGTAGATTCCTATCAAATCTAGACTTTTCTTCTTTCATCTTCTTTTATTTCTATCTCTGCCCTCTCTGTTTTGTTTAAGTTTGAAATCCCCATAAGACGGCGGGAGATTGACGTTTGTTCAGCAGAGTTCACAGTGGAGGAGCTGGTGTGATGCACTGAGCCCACCCAAAACTGTCAAGGCCGACAAACAGCCCGTCTCCTCGCCGACGCCAGCTGAGATATCACTACGCGTGTCACTGCAAATGGACCACATCCTCTGTGTGTGTGTGTGTGTGATAAGGCCACTCACCTCCACATGACCTGATCTCTCTTTCTCCTGGCTTCCTCTCTCTTTCTCCCTCATCTTACATCCCCTACTTTTTGTCACTTTAATTCAATATGCCCCCCCCCCACCCCACCCCACTTTCCTCTACGCTCCACACTGCTGCTCTTGTCGCACACACATGCACGTACACACACATACACACATATGCAAATGTTAAAACAGAGGAAAACTCTCAGATAAGACTCCCTGTGCCAATCACCCTTCACTACTTTTACTCGCCGTGACAACCTTCTGTCCATCAAACGCCACAATTGTCGCATCGCCGTCGCCTTATGTCTGATGGTGTTCGGTGTCACACACCAGCTTTAGCTTGTCACACTCCATTTGTCTGTCGGCCTGTCACTCCTCTGTGGCCCCGCTTTCAATCAAACCTGTCAGTCAACTTGTCCCCAAGCCGTCTTTTGGTCTCTACGTCTGTCAGCCTCCAATTTAATTTGTTCATCAGTTCGTGAGTTCATTCACTGTTTTCCTCTAAAAGTATCATGGGACCTGCTCAAAACCCACCATACGCTTACACTTACATAATAGAACATCGAGCTACCAGGTAGCTCCGTGCCAGCCGGCACTGATTGACATCCCATGATTGAACCTGTTCAACAGTGACACATTCCAGGTTACCTTGATCTCATGGCTGGTTTGGGAAATGATGGAAGTGGGCAGGAGGAAAACTCAACTTCATTTCCTTTCTTTCTCTCTCTCCTCTCTCTCTCTCTGTCTCTTTTTTAATCTAACTTTGCGTGTCAAAACGTCAATTCCACACCGAGGGGATGTGACAAGCTCCAGGGCCCGGGGGGGACGGCTCCGAATAGAGGGCCCTGGTGCAAATTGATTTTGATTTTCCTCCAAATCAGTCAAAGTGTTTAGCTTTAATGCGAGCTGATCACAGAGCCACTTGGAGCACGACAGGACAAGGAGAGCGGGACAGTAACTGGGGAGATTAGCCCTGTCACTCCAGAGATCAGCGCCCGTCCCTGTCGCTCACACACACACACATGGACACACATACATACACACACACACACACACACACACACACACACTGAATATTCTGGTTTTCTTTCTCTCTCTTTCTCTCTCTCTCTCACACACACACACACACACACACAAACACACAGCACACTATAGTATTATCATTAGTCACACACAAAACACACACATATTGGGATTTGGAGATCACGCAACCGCACTACTGTTCTGAACACACACTTCCTCAAACGCACATTTTCCATTCTTATCACCGTATCTGTCAGCTGTGTAGTGCAGACAACAAGGTAGAACACAGCTTCCAAAACCCTGCTGGATCTTTTACATAACACCACTGCAAACTGCAGACGAGTCACGCACACAAACACACACACATACACACTCACACTCACACATACACAAGACTGTCTTTGCCTATAGCTTCTGTAGATGATATCAGGGGAAGCAAATGAGCAGAGTGTACTGTAGCTGTGCTGACATTATCAGGCATACTCAGGTCATTTTCATATTGTATGAGTAGATTTTTTAGGTGTATTGCTGTACTCAAGTGGTGGGATATAGGGAAGGCAATGTTTTCTTGTTTCTAAAACTACTTCACCTAAATGGCCACAAATGTGAGTCAGAGACTCAAGTTTTGTCTGTTTGGGTACAACAAAGTAGAGCCAAGTTAATATTTACAAAGTTATTATGTGACCAAATTCTCATCGAAACAGCATACACTCATTTTTTATGACTGTTGTGTGACACTGTCATTTAAACAGCACCTGCTATGCTTTACCTTACTATCAGATACAGTATAAGGTTACAATGTCAGATGTTCATATTAAACATGGCCAAAGTATAAAATAATGAGATAATTATTGTTGAGGTAATTACTGTGAGCAAAAAGCACCAGCTTCACACTGCTCTGAACATTCGGTTTCCAACAGTTTTTTCTACTTTCAGCCCAAGCTGATGTCAGCTCATGATGGACTTTTTTATATGGTCACCTGCTTCATGCATGGTACTTGAGTTTACTGGTCTAACAATGCTAATTCAGAGAGTAACATGTTAAAATATATTTAGTAATTTAAAAGTTTTTAATATGAAGCAGCCAAGCAGGAAATATTGGGTTTGCATCGACAGTAAGTTAACACGACTGATACAGTTACTGGAAAGCTGGGCTCATTAGGAGGGGGCCTTACAGAGACAGGAGCTAAAACTGCCTGTTAGAGGCAGAGGGTGAACTGAACTGCTGCATAAAGGCCCAGTATAAGATAAATAAGGAGTATTTGAACTGTGGATCATGTAAAGCTACTCTAGTGAAATCCAAAAATAAAAAGATAGAGTTGAAAATGAGCACAATAGGTCCCCTCTAAAGCACAGAGAAATTCACTCTAAAGGTATTAAAGGTGTGTTTCAGATTCATTGTGGAGTAATTTGTCACTCTCTTCCACACTCTTTCTTTTGCAGTCTGTGTTTCGTTGCTACAAACACTGACTATTAGCTCTATTGATCAAGCAAGAAAGCAACATATGGTACATACAGCCAATCTCAAAGCTTACTAGGAATTTCAGTTCTCTCTGTTATTTTAATCTGGATTTAGACCATTTTTTAATTGTCTCAAAGTACAACTTTAGGTTGAGCATGATTGTCTTTGCACAGAAACAGCAGCCTATCAGCAGCCATATCAAAGATATACATAAATATGTTTGGTGTCGTGACATGCCATGGTCAGAAATGATCTGTGGACTACTTTTGGTACATACATATTGTCTTACAGTTTCATTATTTCACACATAAAAAGTCCATGAGCATCAACAGGCTACTTCAATTACTCTGATACTCTGATTTTCACTTCTGTTTGTGCTGGTAAACATTGCAATCCCTGTTTTTAACCACAATGCAAATCCTGACCCCGATGAAGGCCATATGCCAAAATGCATTGGTCTAACAGTAAAGTGTTGCTGGACCTTTGACTTTTTTAGACTATTTTCACTTCTCCATGTACCTTGGAGGTAGATGAGGTTATGCCAGAAACCTCTCCTCTGCTTCTTCACTATAACGTAAATCAGTTCTTCTCTGAGATCTGACCTAATGGCACAATGTATAAAACGAACTCCAGGAGCTGGTACAGTTTGCAAACCTTTCTGTAAAGCTTCCTTCTTGCTGCATGCTTCATACATTGTTGTAGGCACATGGCTGGTTACAGCACACCATCCCCCTGTAGCTGAGAAAGTATAAGGGGCATTGCACTGGGCATGGGGACGGACAAGATGCCCCTGGCCTCACCAGTCAGTACATCTCTGTGCGCCGGTGCCTGCTCATTTGCAAGAGCTTGATGGCCTTGAACTCTCTGAGTGGATGGGAAGTGACAGCATCAAAGCCTGAGCTGAGCCAGTCAAACTTCACAGCCCCTCCTGTCAGCAACAAACTCCCACGGGGAGGGAGGGAGGCAAGGAAAGAGAGAGGGAAGGAGGGAGATAGAGACAAAGGAGAAGTTTTTCAGAGAGAGGCAACATCAATGCAGTGCACCAACCAACCCCTTCCCATTACCACGGTCCATGCCAACTGAGTGGTCTTCAAACACTAAAAGGTAAAAAGCTTCTGATATGACAGTAACACTGCTATTTGAATAAATGCATATATATCCATGCATATATACAGCCATAGATTACTTTCTCTTACCCCTGATCTCACTTTCATGCCAGCTTAAGGTCTGTTGTGTTTGTTTTTATATACTTTAAAAGGCCGAAGAGAGGATCAGAGGCCTGTTTCCCATGAGGTCAGCACTTTCCTCCAGCGGCAGGGATGGGCTTTAAGGTGCCTTGTAATGTGCAAGGAGACAGGACCTAATAGATTGATACA
Source organism: Scomber japonicus (assembly GCF_027409825.1). NCBI lineage: Eukaryota > Metazoa > Chordata > Actinopteri > Scombriformes > Scombridae > Scomber > Scomber japonicus. Next base: position 6,864,283 of record NC_070578.1, read on the forward strand.
CAGGTTTTGACATGCTATTTGAGCGTGCAGGCCCACTGTAATTGGCCACGTCATCATGCATTAAATTAACGATATATAGAGGAGTGCCCTGAGACGAGTGTCTTGGCCCGATCCGTCAGCCATCAGTGCAAAGTGCATGTGACAGGCCTCTCTGAGAGGAGGAAGAGGAGAGGAGGGGGGGGGGGGGGGAGAAGAGGAGAGATGTGCTTTTTAAAGTATTACTCTGATGGACATCTGCGCTCTAACCCTCCACTCTGTGATTTTCTTTCTAGTCATCTAGAAGTCATCCAATCATCAGGGACTGATTCGCACCAGGCATACTAGGTGAATGCACATAACTCACTTGCAAGATAGAAAACCAAAGGTACTCTGGATCCTGAGGAACCATTTAGTTAAGTAACTGCAAAGTCCACAGTACTTTTGAAAGTTTACCGTTTAACTTAATCTCATAGTTTCATAATCAATTTTACAGATTGCAAAATCATGGTCAGGACTATCTTGTGTTATTGTATGGAACACCAAGCCAATGGAAGGCACTTTAACCCTTACATACTGTTCATATTCTACAGTCGACCTGACTGATCAATAAATGTGTGATTAAACCTTGATGAATGTTTCAGAGAGCAGATAGAGTGTATTTTTTAGATTTTATACCACTCACTTCTGGAGAGAAAACAGCTACTATCACACAATATCATGTCCTATTTTACCTAAGACATGAAAATATAACTTCACTTCACTGCTACATCATAAAATCCTCCTAAGTACTATCTTATTAAAACTATCAACTATTCTTTTAACTAAAACATACGTCAATAGATTCATGTCAAATTACACCCAGAACAGCTTCAATAGACAAACAATTGTAGCACCTTTACAAAGTATAACATTTTTAAAATATTTTTATTTTTGTGCATTTGGGGCCACTTTAGGGAAAGTCATCAAATTGTTTTTACAGATGTTAAATGTCAAAATGGGTGAAATCTGACCTGAACAGTATGTAAGGGTTAAAGGATAACTGTGCTTACAATTTAGGTATTATTTATAGCTTTGGGCATCAGTTCTATCAGGTATGGTAACATTGTACTCACCAAAGCCTATGCTGAGATCCTAGAACATGGTTACATTACTCAACATAGGTCACACAGGACAAGAAGAAACAACTACTTGATCATACAGGTAAACATACATCTAAATTAGTCTGATTTATTTGGAGGACATAATAAGGACATGTGGTTAAAATTACAACCAATCTGTTGTAAACATCCTTCACAACATTCATCCCAATCTCCTGGGTTTATACTTTGACCCAACTTCCTGTAGTGAGCACACTCACAAAAAAGGCTTTTTTAAAGCAACATTACAGGTGTGTTTATTTTCAGTTTTAGTCTCTAAAAAGTGGTTTAAAAAAAATCTGGCTCGACATGTTAACAGCCTGTATGATCATCTTGTGTTGCTTGTGTTTGTTGCCCAGTTGGAACTGTTCTTTATTTAGTGATTTTGCTGTGTTCTGAGATCTCAGCATCAACAGCTTTGGAAAGTACCATGTTACCATAGCCAGAGTGATTAAAATAAAACCCAAGTCGTAATAAACTGCAGTTTCCCTTTAGTATCCGCTGCCAATCGCATTACAAAGATGCAAGCTGTCATTACAGAATGTACGATCATTTGGGAATACAGTTTTATATTTATTAAATTACAACTCTTTCTGAACTCGCATTTCCGTGCAAGCAGCCAATTGCACTACTGAACATACTAAAGCTGTTTAGACTCAAATCAAATCTACCCAAATCTGTCATCAGTACATCGGTGCTAAGTCATGCCATGAATAAACAATAGCTGGGGAATCCAACAATGACAGCCCAATTCATGCCACTGAAAGTTTCTAACTCAGCACTGAAAAATTGCTTCAATCCAGGAATCGGAGCAACTATAATAATGTTGGAAGACAGACTGCTTTATATACCATCCAGGAACTGTGCATGCACTTTTATGGGTTATCACCTGACACCTGATGAGTGCCTTTCCATCAGTGAGGTTGTTATTTCAACATTCTACCTATATGACTATTTTCAAGTTCCCTCTAATAGCCATCCAGGGCCTTGATAGCAGTATAGCAGTGCACTGAATGGCTGCTTTTCATAGTTTACATGATATATTTGTTCATAATTAAGTAAATTCGAAGGTGATTGACTTTAAACATGTATGGTGATTGTTTCTTGTAAGGCAAAATGTCTTTCTGACCTCCTGCCCTGTCAAAGTCACAGCCCAAAGCTACATGTATGTTTGGGGTTTTGTTTTTATTTATGCAAGCTTAGAAAAGTACATCAAACTCCAACCAATGAAAAAAAATAAAGCCAATCTTGTCCTAAAATTGAAGGCACAACCCTTCCAATAAAAAAATTCTGCATCAGTTTCAAGTAATGTTATTTTCATGGGTTCAAGTAAGGCAGGAGAAAGGGGGGAACTTATCTGTTGATTCATTACTTGCTGTGCAGTGATATAACAAAGGTTCATGCACACTAGAACAAAAAAACTTGGAGGAAAAGGGTGATAATTTCACTTTGAGTCAGTGCATTTATCATTTTTGAACTTTCAAACACCTCAAGCCACCTTTTTAATGAATATCTACTTTTTAGTATTTGCTTTTATTTCTACCCCAGCCAATTTGAAGACCTGTTGGGGGGGAGGGGGGGGGGGTACTTCTATGTACATCAACAAATTCAGAGTGTACCTTTAAATAAGTGAAAGTTTCCATCAAGTAGCTACTGATGAGATTTTTTTTTTTTTTTAGCCAGCCTTCACACCAATCAATGACAACATCTGGACCTTCTCAGCATGGGCGGCTTTTAATGACATTCTAATCTGTCAAACAAGGCCTTGATTCAAAGAAAAAGAATGGAAATTCTATCATTAGCTGCGATGGGAATTAGAGCTGGACTTTGCTCAGGTATGTGCAAATGGCGCCCAGATTAGTTTGCACGGGTGAAGAAATGATTAAAAAGTGTCACCTCCGGCCCTCTCACCTAAGACCTGCTGCTTTATGTGAATGGCATATGCGTATGTGTGCGCGTGTGAGTGCATATACCCACCTGAATGTGTGTGTATGTGCGTGTGTGAGTGTGATGGAAACACTGACTCCTCTAATCTTTAAATTACCTCCGAAAAAGAGAACGCTGACCTTTAAACAGAAGTTATATAAAGTTCAATTTAACAAGCCTCTCCTCTCTATGATTTATTAACCTGAGATCTAAAGTGGAGCCCGTTTCTTTACTGCTGCGCCACTCGGTTAGCTGCAAGAAAGTCGACGGGCAGAAAGAAAAAGTATCACCTGTAGAGAATTTTTTTTTCGAGTGTTTCCAACTTTTCCCCGAGTTTCTACCGGTGTGCGTTACATGCTCGCTCTCTGTTCTTTCTCAGTTTATTCCCCAGCTGAGCATTAGCGCGGGTATATTAGCTCGAGTGGCAGCTCAAAAATGACTCAGGCATTGAAAAGCAATCATGAAACGTGAGTCATGCTTGTGTGCCGTATGTGTCAGTTCATTTCCCCCCCTTCTCTCTTTGGTCTTTGGTTTTCTTTGGCTGCTGGTGTCATTTCATCCACTCACCTCTTTACCCACTCCTCTCTTGTTTAAAAGAAGAAAAAGAAAAAAAAAACCCTTCCCATGCTCCTCCTTCATCCCTCTCACTGTACGGCTCGAGCTCCAAAAGAGCAGGTTTATTTTCTTAAGACGGGAAGAGAGGAGGGGCAGATGTGAATCAAGTAAGAGAGAGCGAGACAGACTGAAAGGACAGAGGTAAACAATTGAGATGAGAGGGTGAATGACAGACAGAAAGAGAGAGAGAGAGCGAGAGAGAGACAGAGGAAAAAAGAACGGATGGGAGGGAGGGAGATCTCAACAGAGCAGCCAGGCGGTGTTTGAAGCAGGAAGCTGGCTAGACAACAGAGGCAGCTTTATCCCACAGACACAATGAGCGAACGCCACAATGGGAGTCCTGCCGAGAGCGGGCCTGCAACTACAACCGAGCCGCACACACAGGATTAAAGCGAGCACACACTTCAAGATCCACCCCATGAAAGGGGAAGGGGAGGGGATATATCTTACACACAGACAACCAACAGAGAAAAATAGAGCACAAAAAAGCTATCTGGTGCCGTCCCCCCCCCCCTCCCTCTCTTTTGATGAAGGCATTTTTGTGAATAGTGTAATGTTTGCTCACCCTTTCATAATAGCTGTAGGTGCATTGTGTCTGCCAAGCACCTTTTTGCTTGTTCTGAGAGATGATCCCAGCATTAAGGTGAATGGAAAGGGTGGAAGGGAAGGGGGGGGGAGAGACAAGGGGAGCAAACATCATAGGTGCAGCGCTGCTTAAACAAACCTCTTGTCCAAATCGGCTGTTTGGGGGTTTCTTGGTTGTTTTTTTAAATTTTGGTTCCTCCTTCCTCTTTCCACACCTGGGCCTGGAAAGCCCTCGCTCCTGCTCTGTGTGTCTAAAGCTGTCGAGGCTGAATTTGCATAGAAAAACCGTTTGCATATCAAACAGCTGGGACACACAGCTCACATCATCTTTCATTGATTTACAGGGAGATGCATGTTGCGCTGACACGCTGGAGTGCATGTCCCCTTTACCTCCATCTGCCCTTTGTGGGCATATCTTAAACGATCAGCGGCGACCGTTTGCGCGCCGGTGTGAGTGTCTATTCAAGCGATAGCGCCGTGACGTAGATTCGTGTGCGTATTTGGCTCTAGTCTGATGGAGAATGAGCATGTGTGTGTGTGTGTGTTACCTTCACCACCTCTCCCACACACACACACACATACACACACACTCCTGGTTAGCCCTCTTCTTGACAGGGTGCAGTGTGGCTGCTAATAAGGGTATTCGTCACGCCAGCGGCTCGCCCGTGACAGCGCTCTCTCCGACCGGCCGCCTCACAATTGTCCCTCAAATATGAACTTATCATTTAATTACACTTGGGGAGGGACTTGATTGCCTTGTCAAGATGCAGGTTAGTTAAGAGGAGAGAGAGACAGAGAGATCTCGGCCGGCGACGACCTCGCCAATCCTGACAAGCGCTCAAGCTCATCAACGGGATCATCTAGGCTTCACGGCCACCCTTGCAATGAGATCTCATTTTGCCTCCTGTTCTAGTACCTTTTCAATGGCAGGGTTTTTAACTGGTTGCCCACCCTTTTTTTTTAGCAGGCTTTACTCCAAAAGAGAAGTTGCCTTCAGGACGGTAGGCAGTTAAGTGTATTTTCCATTGTACCTCTCTGCAGTTTCAGATCCCCATTTGTTTTCATTTATGAATGCAGTTTTGTATGAATTCAGAGTCCTGCGGTTTGCTGGTGGGTAAGTGTCTGCTGTTTTGCATGTTGAAATCCCATTCCTTCACTTGCCCTAAATTAGTCCAGTGTCTGAGGTAATGAAATCACTCACGACATTAGGGAAGTAACTTGGCATTCCTTTTTATTTCCTGTGCACTGCTTAACAGTTCTCCTGGGGGAAACGGGCTCTTGCCAATAAAAGTTCCACCCTGGCACGAGCTGAGCCTTCACAAATGAAGACATATGTCACTAAGAGAGAGAGACTGGAGCAAAAAGGCCTGGAGAACTTTTTAATCCAGCACATACCTCTCTGTTAACAAAAAGGCCTCATAAATTCAACCTTTCCAATGAGACACAAATGAAATTTGGAGCCTGAAGTTTGGGCCGTTTCTCTCCTGGATGATTGGAATGAATATGGGGTAGTTAAAGTTTAATATCCTATTATGTGTGTCTGTTTAACTTGCCTGGTTGCCTGGACTGTCAGAGCCCTCTCTCTCCCTCTCTCTATCTTTCTCTCTCTTTCTTTCTTTGTCTCTCTCACTGTGATTTTTCAATATTTTCCAGCGCATATGAGAGTTTGTAACAGCTCAACTATGCGTTTTCATTCGACACGTCGTGCCTCCAGAGTAAAATTTGTGTCATTTAGGAAGGTTGAGTCTGTAGCTGCTGGACTATGTGTCACACAAAAGCTCATGATATGTAAACCAGCTACAAATGTGCGGCAACAGACAAGCCATTGCAACTGAAAAATGGAAAATATTACGCAGTAACTGACAGAGTGTATAAAAATGTATATAAATTACAAAGAGTATTCCATGGCAGACATTGAACCTCATGATGCATCTCTCAGGATAAAAGTGGCAACAACTTGTCAGCCTGTTCTGACTTACTTTGGTATCATGCATGACACACATTACCATAGCAGCACTAAAGTGAATTTAGACTTATTGTAATGCTGTGCTGGTGCTGGATTCTCATATCAGTATCTGAGAGTTTAAAAAATGGGTACCATAATAAGACACACTTCATAAAAGAGCTATCACTTGTAACAAATTGCTTATTCATTGTTTACTAATGCTAATGCTTTAAAGATCAGCCATAAACCATTAAGAAGAACTGTGGGGTTGCCAGATTATGAAGAAACCCTGTAATTTATGTCTTATACACTGCTGATGGATTAAAACCCTTTAGGGGTAACTTATTCACATTTAGAATCAAATACATGATAGCTTATTATAAAGTGAATATAAAACCATTAGCATTTATACATGGATTACCATCATTTATAATCACATTATTACCAAATACAAAGGCTGAACAAAAGCTACAGTTTGGATCTGGCAACCCAAAATGTATTCATAGTAATTGCTTATGACTGATCTATCATTAGTAAATTATTTAACATGAATAAAGCCATTTAGCTACAATTCATAAACCATTTATAAGAGGTATTAGGGCCGCAACCAACAATCTATTTGTTGATTATTTTATTGCTTAACTGATTAATATTTTATTCTGAAAAATGCCAGAAAGCAGTGAAAATATTCCATTACATTTCTAAACTTTGTCTGAAACAGCAGCCAAAAGCCAAATAATAATCAGTTTATTATTAACTATAGAAGACTAGGAAACAAGGAGACACATCTGGAACCAAAAATGTTAAATTTGAGCATTTTTGCTTGAAAAATTACAAATTTTCAAAGTAAAGTTGTTGGTAGCAGAGAAATCTGATTACTAACCTGCTGCATGTATACTGATATTTCACCATGTTACCACAGTGGATGTAAACATGTGTGATTACCTGTGCAACCTGATTCCTCCCAGTAACATGGTTTCCTGTTTGCATATAAGAGATTAATATTATGTATGTTGATACCAATATATATTTCTTTAAATTAACAGAGTGGTTGTATGCACTAACTGTTATTGGCTAGCGTTACATGAGAAGATTAATATCACTTTCATATCTGTACAATAAATATGGAGATGGAGCCAGGAGACAGTTAGCTTAGCTTAGTATAAAGACTTCAGCTAGCTTGGCTTTGTCCAAAGTTCAAAAACAAAGCTACCAGCACATGTTAAGCTTACTAATTAAGACATTATATCTATTTAAAAAAATTCAAAATACAAAATTGAGGTATGACAATGACATGTTGTGGTGTTATTGGGGGTGACTTGCTGGATTCTCCACTGTTCATGGTAGCGACAAACCGAATATGGCTTCATATTTACCACACAAACATGAGAGGGGTTTATTTTCCAAAATGTCAAACTATTCCTTTAAATCAGCAGTTGAAATGCCAAAGTAAGCAGTCTAACTTGTTTCTCTACTGAAGAGGTTGAAATCCACTGAGAGGCACAGCCAACATGCAGCTGGGATCAGATTGTACGCGAGGTGCCTCTTCAAATGGGTTAACTGTGCCATCTTTTCATTTCTTTTAATTTATTTCATTTTATTTTATTTTTTTAACGCTGACCGATTTTCCCTCTTTCCACCATGACTGTGATGAAGCTGGTAATGCGCTGAATGCACCGTACACACATTCCACATCTGCATCACATTCTGATGTGACAAGCATGGAGGAGTAATTGATTACATTAATAGCTAATTGCTGGCTCATAATTGGATCTGACTCAATTAAAAAACCTCTGGGTGATAGTAATGAAACAGGGCACTGCGGCTGAGCGGGTGGCGCGCGACCACGTTCGTGCCACAGGCAGAGAGAGAGGGAGAGAGAGAGAGAGAGAGAGAGAGAGAGAGAGCTCTTGATACACCTGCAATGCTAAATCATAAGCGCCTCACTAGATAGAGGCCAGCCTGGGAATGCTTTGTGCTGTTTTTGCAATTCCTCAATGCGGATTTATATCTTTTGCTTTGGGAAAGGTTGTAATATTTCACCAGGCGTGCGGCGGTGGGAGTGCACACGCGAGGATTTGGAGTGGGGGGGTGCTGGTGAATCAGGGTGTGGGGGTGGTAGTGGTGGTGGTGGTTGCTGAAATACGGTATCAGCATATATTGTAATTTCATTTTGATAAGGCCATGCTTATAGGCCGGTACGGCTCATCTCTAGCAGAGGGAAGCGGGGTGTTATTTTACATATTCCCCCAGCTCAGGGACACTGAGGTGCCATCATTAGCAGGGCGGTGCTAAAAGGGGATAGGATCTGCAAATTAGGACAGGTGCTCGGCTAGCCTCGCTGTAGCACAACACACTGGGATGCTGTGATAACACAAACCTGGCTTGGAGTCAGTTTATTTCCTGAAAGCAGATTTGATGCGTGCTGATATTTGTCTCCCTACTGTACATGTGTTTATCCGAGTTTGTATGCAAATGGGTACACATTAATATTCTTGCACAAGTGTGTATCTTGTGTCTTAATCTTTCAGTGTGTGTGTGTGTGTGTGTGTGTGTGTGTGTGTGTGTGTGTGTTTCTGTGCCTGTGCCTGTGCACTTCTGCATCTTTGTATTTTCCATTCTGTCTGCACATTTGTGTGTGTGTGTGTGTGTGTATTCGTTCCCTACCTCCGCCGCCCTGTCAGAATTTCCTTTCAAAGCCGTCTGATCGGGTCGGGCCTCGTCAGCCTGTCACAGAGGCCGGCGTTTCATTAGGGCTGCCGCTCTCCGTCCGTCCGCCCCGCCAAGCACAAGAGCTCAAACACATGCGCAAATTAAATCGACATCCAAACTCACTCCCATACACAAAGCAATTTAAATGATATTCATTAGAGCGATGACAAGTCCTGATGAGCCTTTCAGTACTGCAGAGAGGAAGGGAGAGAGACTGAGAGACAGAGTGAGGGGATGGAGGACTCCTTTTTTTTTGCTTTCTGTTTTTTTTTTCCTCCCCATCAGCTTTTTGCCAACTCTGTTTCATGGGCGCTCAGGCGTGGCGCCCATCAACGCACCTCCACTTAAATAAAAGAGGAGATAAAAAAAAAAAGAAAATACACATGATGCAAATAACTTCCTCAGTCCTCTCAGATGCACTCACATGTCCAGTTCTCTGATGAAAAGATCAAAACCAATACTGTGTGATTCCTCCCTTGCTTGGCAACTTACCTACCCTCTCTGTAGCCGTCAACCCCTCTCCATCCAAGACCCTTCACCCCTACCCAGGTTCATGATAATGATGGACCATGTGACCGAGTCAAATGGTCTTTCTAATTCTAATATCAAAGGAGCTCATATGGCACAGGAGGATGATATAAATCAGCCTTTACACAGGTAATAATCTTTAATAGGATATGTTTAAATTCTACTGTACCTATGTACAGTATAGGACACACCTGTATAGGAAACCACTTCAATCCATACAGTAGAATTCTGAGTCACTGTCAGTTTAAAACACAAAAATTATAAATGTTTTAATTTAAATGTTTGTATTGGAAATTGAAAGTGCTAACAGTTAGATTATGTCGTATAGGCCTATAGAATACCTCCAGCCTCATTCTTAAAGGTGCAGTGTGTAGGATTTAGTGGCACCTAGTGGTGAGTTTGAACGCTTAAAAACACCTCCCCTCACCCTCCCCTTCAAAAGATGTAGAAGAGAAGAACGTATGGTTGCTATGAAGCTTGCAAAAAAACACTGTCACAACGTCTGTTTGTCCAATCTGGGCCTCTGTAGAAACATGGCGGTGCAACATGGTGGCCTCCATAGAAGGGGACCCGCTCCCTATGTAGAGATAAAGGGCCCATTCAAAGGTGATGAAAACAGGATTCTTAGTTTCACATGATTATACATGTATATATATATATATTAATTAAAACGTACTTATGAAAATTGCATTATTTCTGCTAAATCAATTCGATTAGATGACACTAAATTCTACACACTGCTCCTTTAACATTTGTAAGTCTTTTTTCCTATCAAATACTTCTATATATATTATACATGCAGTTCTGGCCATGGTAAATCAACACTGTCAAATGACTCTAATGCAAGAAAACACCACAACCCTTCTCCTTCTCCCTCTATTATTTTCTCTGTCTTTTCAGGCACAAGCCAATTAATTCAGACCTCTCTTCACAGCCCCTAATTAACCCCTTCAGGACTGAAATTATGCTTAACGCTGGTGATTGAGGCCAAGTCTGAAATTACCCATCCTGCTCTGTCGTAATGACAAAATTCACGTCCTCAGCTTGAAGTGTGTGTCTGTGTGTCTCTGTGTGTGTGTGTGTGTGTGTGTGTGTGTTTGCACTGCCACACAGGCACTTGTCTTTTCGTGTGTTTGTGTCTGATACCTCTTGATTACCACTATCCCTTTGTTAAAGCTACACGCATGCATTACCTCCCTTCTCTCATTAGCATGTGCATAAAAGGCATGCGCTCTTTTTCACATGCGCCGACACACAGAGCGGGTAGTGTGCTATACATTGTGTGGCATATGTAATATGTTTCTGCAGACATTAGAGGCCTGCAGGCCCCACCGAGGGCCAGTTTGCCTTTTGTTCCTGCAGAGGCCAACCACGCACACACACAGGCTCTGATGTTGTAATCAATTTGCGCGGCCAGACGTGGTCTGGACGTGTGTGTTAATTAACGTTCTTGTGGGAGGAAATAATTTAACCGCGATAATGAGCTTGAAGAGGAGCAGTGATAGGGGTGTGATCTCCGGGATAGCAGGCAAACAGAATAGGGAGCGCCCTAACCCTCCCTCTCCTGACTTCAGCCAGTCATCATGAGAGCTGAGTTTGGAAGGTGGTTGGAAATTAGAACTGACAGTAACAATTTGGGGTTTTATTTGTTAATGAAAGCATTACCGGTCAATCTCTAAAAATGCTTAGCCATAGAGAAATTGGCAATGTGACAATCTGTACTGTGCCAAAATGAAACCATACTATATCATCTATATCTGTTACTGAAATAGTTTTGTGAAATTGATAAATTAGTCATTTGCACAATGTGCCCTTGTCTACATTCTCAGTATATTTGTATATCATGAGCTCCATTCAATGCTCCCTGGAAAAATATCTAACCATCCATTCATCTATGTTCTGCTAATATACACATTGTGGTAACAGGCTAAGGAAAATAGCTCAGACACCCCTCTCCTTAACTGCTTCCTTTGGGATCCCATTGTAATCCCAGGGCAAATAGGATATACATAGTCCATCTACTGTGTTTTGGGACTGCCTGAGACTCTGAAATACATCCAGAGGGGGGTATTCAAATTTCTAAACCATCTCATTTGGGTCATTGCAACACTGAGAGGGAGCTATTCTACTCCAAGCCACTTTGAGATATCTGAGCTCTAAACTGAAAACTGTCTGAAAGCTAATGACCATAGATGGGGGTTGCACATACAGTACCAGACAATGGTCCCATTTCATCCTGTCCAAACATCTGACTGATACTGTATACTGAGTGGCAAATCGAGAGTGTCCTCTTTATAATACAGTGTAATACCGTGTCTGCATTAAAGCCAACACTGCACCAGTCTACCTGTGCATCTCAAAATCCAATTTACCCTTACCCATTAAGAACCTACTTGAAGTCCTTCATTTGTCAAAACCAGCATAGCAGAACAATTGTTGTAAATAAATGATATTGGCAGAATGTAAGGTGTATCAACCCTTCGTGTCTTTGGTTGCTACAATATTTAATCATAGTTAGTGGTGCCTAAAATGTCTCAAATGCAGTGAAAATGAAAATGTAATTTTGGTCTAAAGGCTGATTAGTGTTCGACGTATTATCATGAAAAGTTTTAACTCAATATTTCATTCAATTTAATTGATGGGTCAGTTAGGCTTTTTGGTCCATGTGGTTTAGTCAAATTTAAAGGGGTTAAAATGTGAAAATAAACATATTAATAACTTGCACAGATTCTTTTTTGTGGAGCCAGCATAATATTTCTGCTTTTAATGCATTTTGAGAGAATATATTAGAGGATTATGGCAAAAATTTCTAATGGAATACAGTTGTTCTAAATATTACATTTAATCTGGGGAATCATGTCAATCAGGATTTAATGTTTTTAATAAGCATTTATTACAAGTACACTTAAATACACTGTAGGTGGATAAAATATTTAATATTTAGGAGCATCTTCTGTATCATTCTTTTGTGGTTACACCATTTGACAATTTCAGGAGCATTCAGTCTTACTTTTGGTTAATAAATGGTGCAAATGTCATTTCATATGATATAAAAGCAACAAAAATACAAAATGTACATTGCAACAAACCTGATGCTGCTTTTAAAACTATTTTGTAAGATATTTTTGAATTTCTCACCTTGCCAACCCTTATTTGTCACTGACACTGATATATCATCATCATTTCTAGAGCTTCATATACTTAATATGCATAAGGAACAAATTCACACTCAATCAGATATTAAAAATAGGTTTGCAGGAGCTGCACATTCCAAAGTCCATTATTACTTACATGCTTCCTCCTGCAGTCCAGCTGCAACACACTCCTAATGGCTTAACCTCAGATAAATTGCCGATCACACCAAACAAGATCAAACCTGTGTGTTTTTATGTTTTTTCGCCTCATGGCTACCCACTAATAGAGTGATCACCAACCAATCAATAGCCCCTCTCCCCACCATCAAATGATCTGCTATAACAGCATTTAGGAGTATCTTCTGTATCAATCTTAACTGATGAATTTCCTTAAATGACAAATTTCCAAATTAGAGCAAAATCTAATTTTCACTAATTTGCTGATAAAGCAGAAGCCCACTCTTAGCACAAAGCATGCCTCTGTTGTGTCTATTAAATGAAAATGTAGCTTATCCTATTGAATGGGGTCACACATCTGACCTCATAATACAGCTTTACTATCAGTGCTGTAGGCTCTGCTCGAGGAGGTCGAGGTCCTTAAGAACAGCTATACACACACACACACATTCACATATGCATTCACACACATATTCACACATGAGCGCATACATATGACACTGGGGACAGATTTGACCACTAAAGGGATGTTATTAAGGGGGGGCTTATAATGACAATGAGCACTTTCTCTTATCACAAGGGTCAGCTTGTCTCACCTTCAACCTCAGGAGATACTTCGTCATCAGAGGCTGAATGGCTTGTGGAGCCGCATTGGTGGAACTTATGATGTCAAACTGACTGGGTAGAGCAAAGTCAATAAAAAATAAATATCTCTTGTGTATTATTAATGTGAAAGTCCAGTGAAAAGGTCTGTGGTAACAAAGAAGGTACTGTGCTAATGCAAATAATGTTGGGAGCAGAGGAAGAGCACATAGTAACTTAGTAACTGTTGTATTAGTATTAATGTGTGTTTAAACAAATAACACCATCATGTCACCATCATGGTAAATTGGATTTACATTATAATCTCAATGTGCCTGTGTGCTTATGTAATATAAATATAGTGACACATTTTGCATTTTATCTGATACCTGATACTTGGGCAACTGTATATGTAGGCCAAGCACAGCTGATAGAAAGTCATGGGTTACTACGAAACCTTTAGAGTTTGCTAATCCATTAACTTTCAACTAAAAATGTTAGCTATTTCCAAGTGAAACTTCCATGTAGCGCTCCAATATAGTGTCTCTATAGTATTGCCAATTGTCCATATAGCCAATTTTAAAATCTCAGAACTTTTCCTCACTATCACTCCTTTTCAGGCAACCGATGGGGCGGGACTCATCACCCTGGTAACCAAGAAAATGGAGGAGAAACTATAGTTCTGGCTGTGTCTGTCTATCCTGAGCTTTCTGATATGTCAGAGAGAGTCATAACAAAGACAGAAAAGCCCATTTGTGGTAGCAAATCAGCCGGACACTGTGTTGCCTGGTGGGTGTTGTCATAGAAATTGTCAAGATATTGTTGTCATAGAAACAAACCCACGTGCATGCTGTATGGACACACACCCTTATTCCTTATTCCAATCAACCTTGATAATTTCCTGTAAAATGCCATGCTGTTGATCCTCTTCACTCTCCAGATTAGGTGAAATTCATCTTAAACTAGTTTCTCCTTTTTTTCCAGTTTTTCTCTTCTTTTCTTTTGTATGTTTTGCTAATTGCAGCTATTTCTTGTTTCTTGTGTGTCAAAGTGGGTTAGAGCACACTATTGGTGCCCATTAAACTGATGTATTTCTGTCCATACTTGTCTTGTGTGTGTTTAACAAGTATAACATTTAAATTTGTAGCATTGCTTTCTGCATACTATCTACTAGCAGTTTCTTTGTTTGTTACATTAACAATTGCATTTGTGGATTAATCAAGACAGACAACTATTTAAATTCAATTATTCTAAGTTGATCTAAATCCTGAGTTTCTTGAGATAATATGTTTGCTTGTTTTGTTACTTACCATACTCACTCATGCTTTCAGGAGACAAAATGGGGTGTAACCATGGATATATATAAAGAGAAATGGACACAGCATTGGGGGCCCTTCTTTATTAGGTTCTGCCCTCCCTCCCCCCCGTGTGGTGATATGTGGCTTAGCGCATTAGAGCCTGATTACTGATTACAGCATCTGTTAAAAGGGCTGGGCTTCCAGGGGTCAGTGTTGCCAGAGGGCCATTTCAGCAGCCATGAACAGTGTGGTCACCATGGTAAAACTAGTTGTGTTCATTGAGACGATTTCTAACCCTAACCCAACCAGAGGGAGGGTGAAACTCTTTCACTGTGTATTGCTTTGTTTTGTGGCTTAGCCTTAGTTGTGATAACTAGATAATATGACAACTTTAGTGGCGGAGTTTAGCTCAGTGGGAGGAGCGCCCGCCACATGTGTTGAGGCTGTAGTCCTTGCTGCAGGCGACCCCGGTTTGAATCCCGCACCGAGCGGTCCTCTCCTGCGTGTCATTGCCCCCCTTTCTGCCTCCTGTTTCCTGTCTATCTCTACTAACCTGTCCATTAAAGGCAAAAAGCCCAAAAAATATATACTTTTAAAAAAAATATATATATATATGATAACTCTCTGTTACTTAACTGTCCTCATTTTATTTTAATTGATGAAGTAGATTTTAATTTCACCTTAATTGTGATGTGTGATTTTTGAGTTTTTGTGTTAATCCTACTCTGTTTACTATTAGGGGATGTAACATTGCAGGCAAAAAAAAAAAAAATCGGGACCCTGTCAGACCCGCAAATTGTAATTCCACGGTTTGGCCACTATGTCAAATTGGCTTTAAAGCCTAACACTGTTCCTGGGGGCTTGGAAGTTACCCAGCCACTTCCTACTTTTAGGCTCTCCCTAGCATCACCATGCCATGAGTTAGACCAAGTATGAGGGGGTTTATTTGACTAGTTACTGATATAAGTGATATTTGCCATATGCTAGCTGATGGTATAAAGGACAACCCTGGAAGATATCGTTTTTAGCTTAGATTCGGGGGCTTATTTAAGGGGGAAGTTGTTGTTGTTTTTTGACAGAACATAAATGAGAGGATGCTTGTGTAGCTGTGTGCATGCTGTCTGCCTAACTTTGTTGAGTTTTCTTGAGTGAAGCCAGCAAAGGTAAATACTTGCTTGGTTACACTGTCCAGAATAAAGCACCTTTTCAGTAACTGAACAAGTCTCTGAGTCTGCCTCCTATCACGTTCCTTGACACTCTGACTAAGCTGCATTACAGCTTTGTATGTGTTTTGTCCTTAATGGGTGATTGCACCTAACCCATGGTGGTTGCCACATACTCTTCCCACCTGAGCTCCACCTAGTAACTGCCAGCAAAGAAGGAAGCAGGCAGTAAAACCTACATCCAAGCTTTAAATCATCTCTTTAAAGAATAAAACCAGTCTAAAAAATCTTAACCTCTGTCTCTTTCTGAAAAGTTGTTGTCTGTTTCTCGTCTGTCTGCTGAATCACAGTCAGAAATGTGGGTTTTTTTTGGACCTGCAACCACACCCAACAGTGATGACACAGTGTATTGACACAAGGTAAGACGTTAAACCACTGGGAGGTAAGCACAAATATGGTTTACAGATGGCGTTCTGTTACTCTTTAAAAACATTTGGGTGACATAACTGACATGTTTTTATACAACCAAATATAACCAGTATAACCAACATGCCATTCATCTCTAAACATTCCTCAGGCCTTAGAAGATGGTGCAATGAATTGTTCCATTTAAGCTCATATTTCCTTATAGAGCTCTGAAGAGTTATTCACTGCAGTTAGCTTCATATGCATGTGGCTTTTCATCTTCACTACTTAAAAGTTGCAAAAATGAAATAATTGCATACTATAAACAAATATACAAAAACAATTAACTATGTTTGCATTCCCTTACAATGCTTTATTCCTATTAAACTATACTTCCTACAATATGTTGTATTACCTTTCAATAGGTTTTGCTTTCCCTCTCCCAGCCACAGAAAAAGACTCAAATCACAAGTCTGTATCATTGCTGTAGCTGTGATTCTTATTATAGTTATGCCATGGCTGTAGTTTTGGCCATTGCTGTGATTATGGTTCTTGTAATGGCTGTGCTTTGGTTGTTATGATGACACATTTCTTTCTTAATGGGTGTAACACCATAAATACAGGTTTGTGTACACATGTGTGTATGTGTGTGTGCATATAGTGGAGTGACAGGGCTGACTTGTGATGAAGCTATTCCTGAACTCATGTGAGGCATGATAACACATCTGTCACATCTGATAACAGCTTCAGTTCAAATCCTGAGTGACTGGCTTTATGATGCTTTCTCGGCCAATGCTAATAAGAGCAGTAAAGAGTAGCCACAATACAGTTGCTGTAGCCATATCTGTAGCATTATAGAAACAGCCACAACTGCAACTGTACCTTTGCAATAATCATGTCCACAGTGGATGGTCAGAGCCAGCTCTTCAAAGGAAACAATGAGCAATATATGCATGATGTAAAGCTTCAGATTATCTCTCTGTAGAGTGTTATCCTGAACTGTCAGTGTATTATAACTCAAGAACTTGGCCATGGGAAAAAATGTTCATATGGATAAGGGGAAACAAATGTATTGCGAGATGATGCAAAAGATGTTCTAGAAAAAACTTTTGGGGGGCTCCACACAAATGGGATTCCATTCACATATTTAAGAAATTGAATATGTAACATTTTAAGTGAACTACTTTGCAAAAGAACTACAGAAGTGTATTAATGTAAAGGCAAAAAGTTCATTCTAACAAAGTGTTCACACACACACACACACACACACACACACACACACACACACACACACACACAGACATAAACAGTTACTGTAGTAGATGTGAACCTGCAGGGAGCATCCTGGCTTATCTGATGGGTACTATAGCAAACTAAGCCAAGAACAACAGCACGAGCACATCCTCTGCATTGTTCCTGTAGGACCAGCAATAGATTGCATCTCCACAGAGGAGAATGGATTATATTTGGTAATGGATATGGTCTGAACTCACTTACCTGCAACTCTCCCTCTCTCAGGAGAGCTCTATTTCTGATTACACCATATCTGCAGATGAAGAGCTACACAAGTCTGAATCACGTAAACCTTTTGGTTGAGTAATCTTTTGCAGATCTCTACTTTGAGAAATATTTTTTTTAACAATGTGGTGTATGTTAAGAGTTTCAATTTGAAGAAACCTATGTTTTTTAATATCTTCAGATGTTTGTTATCTGTATATATCATAAATTCATAAAAGAAATGATGGTGCACTTTTGGGTGATATGTCTTCTTAGTTCTTATGTTCAGAGCAGGTTGGACATACGTGATAACAGGGTTGTGAAGGTAATACATAATGTAACTATTTTAATTAGTTAATCAAAGTAATGTAACTTATTACATTTGATTACTTTCTGATGACTTTTCTAATTGTGTAATGAATGTTAGAGTAAGTGTTCCCATTAAGCATCCAAATCTAAGTTCAGGTGTTTTTCATGGATACTGGCATGATTTATAAGAGAGATCATTTCTTATAAAGCAACATTTATCTCTCATTTGAAAATGTATATGAACTATCATGTAGATTTTGGAATATTAAATAAAGATATTTTATGATAAAAGTCAAAAGTCTGACATGGGTTTAATTGGTACTGTGACACAATTTAAGCCCATGTGTTCTCCAAATAAGCCCACATCATGTTTTATTTACAAAATATAAAAAAGAATATTGGTTTCAAAGAATTAAAAACAGTAATATATGTATTCAGTAACATGTTAAATATAAAAAAATGAGGAAAAACCCTCCTGAGTAAAATCTTAAAGGTGTGACTTCAGATGTAACCTCCTTTATAATCATTAACATTTTCATCAGTAACTGTAACAGATTACACTTACATTTATTTGGTAATTAAATGATGTAATGCCTTCACACTCCTCTATGTGAGAAGTATATGACTGAACTGTTACTAGATATAAATGAGAGAAGAGATGTGAGTTAGTTCGGAAGCTTCAACAGTAGAGCTTTGTAGATAATAATAATAACACGAGATGGTTATTTCTTCTTGTCTTTAAGAAAGTCCATCCAGTTGTATGATACGGTGTGTGAAATGTGTCATTAGTGATGAAGTGTAATGCACTGTGATAAACATGGTTTAATTGCTTAAGTGTTGATGGTGCAGCACAATAGTTTTACGGTTGAAAGAAGACAGACACCCTTTGATTCAATACAAGAAGCCTGGTTTGAATTTCCAAGTCAAATGTTATAAATATATACATTGAATGATTGTCTGCTGTCACACCAAATTCCCAAGTATTTGTAGGACTCAGCAAGAGAAATATGGGCCCCATTTAAAGTTTTAATTTCAGGATAGTGAGGGTCACTGGTGGAGGTGGAGATTACCGTGTACTTGGAGACTGAAGATAAGTCAGGGCCTGGGCTTGGGTATAGTCTGGGATATAAAATATTGTATTGTCTGCAAAAAATCGGTGTATTGATTAGAGAGGATTATGTTATTTATTTATAATGTAAACAGCAATTGACCAAGGATAGACCCATGTGGCAACCCATTTCTGATGATAAGAGGGCTTGACTGAGCACCTTCAGCAAAAACAGTCTGAGTTCTCAATGTGAAGTCAGAGTGGAATCAATTAAGTGTGGTTTCATCTAAGGGCGCTTTCACACCAACAGCAGTTGGTGTGCACTAAACAGTCCATTCGGACCAAAAGCTCTTAGTTCGGTTCATTTTTGTTGGTGTGAAAGCATCAATTGCACTCCATCAAGCGGACTGTGAGCTCCAAAAAGAGGTGGTCTCGGTCCGCTTGACTCCGCACCAAATGCCGACATACCGGAAGATGAGGGAACGTCAATCGGACCAATCTTGATTTGTTTGCAGGTGTGAATGCGGACCACACCGCAGCCTGTATGCTACATGGTAACAATTTTACTGCCTGGTGCGGACCAAATAATCAAACTAGTGGTGTGAAAGCGCCCTAACTCTATAATCTGTGGTTGGTGAAGTGGGCTTTTATGATCAGTGGTATCAAAGGCTTTTAGAGGCCAATGAAGAGAGCAGAACAGCATATCCAGGAAGGAGATAAGGGCTATTGCCTAACGTTGTACAGGTGAAAACTAGAGGTGTATAGTTTTAAATTGAGCAATGACTCTAGGATTTTTGAAAAGAAAGGAAGTTTAGATATTAGATGGTAGATGTTAAGATCACAGACATCACCACCTTTGTGTAAGGGAACTATTAAGGTCCTTTTCTACAAAGCCGGAATCATGCCTGTTGAAAAAGGTTTGATTAAAAGTATTAGCTAAATGTGGAGCAGTTAAGGGGGCACTTAGAGGAGGAGGATATAGGTCAAGACTATCTTCACCAATGTTTTGCATGCTTTAAGCCTACGAAAGCTTTGTAAATATCTGCACTGCCTACCAAATTAAAAGAACATTTGCAGTCAGAAGAAGCTGAGGTGTTGGGGACTCCCTCCTATCTATAATATTTCAGAATTTACACTGAACTTTTTGCCTGAACTATCACAAGCAGAGAGAGCTGACTAATAATAATTTGGTTTAGCCTTGCTAATCACACTGGTGCAGATGTTTCTTTGTTGCCTAAAGGTTAACCAGTCCTCAGGGGTGCCACTGGCTTGAGCTTTGCACCAGACTGTCTCTGTGGGGATGGCACTGGAGAGTTGTGGGGAGAACCGAGGACTGCATCTATTTTAAAGTCTATGTTTTTCATGGATTTCATGGATGTTTTTCAAAGCACAAACTCATGTATGTATATAAATGTAATTGATGTCATTAGTTGGTGCTATTAGGGGTAGGCTATAATTTAGTATAAGTGTGTATCATCAGTATTTACACTCGGAGAGAAAAAAATCAAATCTATTTCCATTGCTTGAGCATTAATTACTCTTTGGGTGTTACTGTACATAGTGTTATTCTGACAACAATTAACTGTGATTATAGTGACCATTTTGGTATGAAATCTTGTTCAGGTGACTCTTGAGAAGGGTTCTTGGTGATGAACAAGATGTGTATTTACTTTTATTTTATTATTTATTTTAAATATAAACCCTTAATAAAGAGTCTTGAACATTTGTCCAATTCCAGAATTCTTGATATAATCAACACATAGTCACACACCACTGAGCTGCCACAAATATGTTTTTTGCATGTCATTATTGATGGGAGCCCTTTCAAATCCTATCCTCTGTTTTCAATAAAACCTTCTGCTTCGAATTTGATTTTGTAAACTGATGAAATCAGAGGAATGTAATCACCTGGGATCACATGCTTTGGTAAATAAATTACTGATGGTTTATTATAATTCAAGAAACACCCCAAGTTTAGGTCAAAGCTTGCTGCAATCAGATTCCTTGCAACAGCAAAAGCTAATAATATTGATAAGTGTGATGTATTAAAAAAAGATAGACTTAAGAGTATAATGGTGTCAGAATGGTGGATTTATTATGCTGTTTCAGTATGCGGTGAAACATTTGCACAATATGAGTTTTCCTGTTTAAGGAGAGGAATTTTGTCTACAGTAAATGTGTCATTGTGGATATACAGTTTTACCATAAGTGCAGTGGAAAAACACATGAGATAATGTCTAGAAATAGAATGGGACTGCACAGATTTCTTGAAATTGACCCTCAAAACCAAATATGGAATAAACACTAGAAGCAGGTTGGTTGATTTTCTAACTTTTGACCTCATTTAGCAAACTCTACAAGATGTACTGCATATCATTCTTGAGGTGGTTGCACCCATGGGAACTGTGCATGTTCAAATACCCTGTTCCCTCTGGAATGATGGACATTTTTCAGCCATGCACAGTTTTACTTTTTCACCAATAGACATGTTTGATAAACCCTGTCCTTTTGGCGCCAGTACCTTGGTATCTAATGATAACACATTTAAACAGTCGTCTAGGAAAATGCTGAAACAAGACACAAGGTCATGTAAATCAGAGCAGGTAGAGACTGAAAACAGGGCTGCAGAAAAAGGTTTTTATTCCAAAACAGATGAAACAGACAAAAAACAGAAGACTTAAATACTAACAGAACTAATGAGGGAATAGGGAAGAGTGACACGGGGAGCAGGGCAGGGCTAATTAGGAAGATGCAGGGCAGATGCAGGGCAGGTGAGAAGGCTGGGGACAAACACTGAGTGCAGGGCTGGGTGTGAGGAGGAGCACATCAACACAGGAAAGGAAGAAACACACAAGGAAGGCATAGAGCAAACCAAAACTAAACAATTCCAGAAAGTCCCTTAAGTCACACAATGTATCGTCAAACAGTGTCTCTGACAGTAAATTAGCTTGATGGGCATGTACAATAACTAATGTTAATTTTATTAATTTAGATTTTAAGAAAAGTAAGAAAAACAAGACGAATATCCTTAAAACAATCTTAATAATCATAATCTGTTCTTTCATAATATATTATTCTCAAAACAAGAGGAATAAGACTTAATGACTAGATATAAGATTGCAAGTCTTGATTTGATCAGGAGTTTCTGCTGTGTAAATACTCTGACACACACACACACATATACACACATACACACACACTCATAACCAGACAAACTTGAACAAAAACCTATACACTACTGTACACTACAAGTATATTGTCTATACAGTACCAGTGAGCAAATACAGTAAGAACTACATAAATTACCAGCAAAGAAACATACTCATAAAAGCTGTCATTCACAGGCACAATATATACACTACACACAACACCTACAACGCACACACATACATTGAGTTTATGTGTCACCCATACACACACACACACACACACACACACACACACACACACACAGCAGCGTGCACATTCAGCATGCGTCTTCTCGAGTGTATGTGTGTCAGAGCGTGTGACTGGGATTCTATTTGTGTCGGTGAAGTGGCTGAGCTGTGTTTGTAGCGTTTAGAGGAAATTACCCTGCGAGCGTTGCCTCGGCCACAGTAGATAGTGGGTCGCCTCTCTAGGCTGCATGGCATATTGATTTCTTGTTGTGAGGAGTGCTGTTCAAGCCCCATTTAAGATTTCCATCCAGCCCACAGCCCTGAGTATGGCAGCCAGCCGTAAATTAGGGAAATTGCACATTCATCACATGCGTTATTTGAAGATACTTTGGAAATGTGTGGGGCCTGAGAAGATCTATGACGTTGAAGGTAACAAACATACACAATGACTGACTGACTCTTCAGTAGAGCTGGGGGAGGTGTGCATTGAAATTCATACTTTGAAACAGGGTAGTTAGAATGGGAAGTGGTAGCACCACATACATACACTTAAAATCCACTAGAAAACACAAGGAGAAATGTTGGCTTCTCAGGGAAGCAAAGAGCTAATACAGAAATATTTAACCCTTGCATGCTGTTCAGGTCACATTTGATCCGTTTAGACACTGACAGCTGTTAAAACACTTTAAATGTTGTTCTTTTCCTAAAATGGTCCAAAAAGGCACACAAATGAAGATATTTTAAAATGTTATACTTTGGTACAGGTGCTACAAATATTTGTCCATCGAGGCTCAAATTTGACCCATATCTATTGACATGGATTTTTTGTTAAATCAATACTTTTAAAATACATTTAAACAATTATTGCTGTTATATTTTCATGTCTTAGGTAAAACAGGAC
This sequence comes from Scomber japonicus, assembly GCF_027409825.1. NCBI lineage: Eukaryota > Metazoa > Chordata > Actinopteri > Scombriformes > Scombridae > Scomber > Scomber japonicus. The sequence goes on from NC_070578.1 coordinate 6,887,600, forward strand.
ATGATATTGTGTGATAGTAGCTGTTTTCCCCATAAATGAGTGGAGTAAAACCTAAAAAATACACTATCTCTGCTCTCTGAAACATTAATATAAGTTTAATCACTTATTTATTGATCAATCAGATCGATTAGTGATGCTTTCTAAACACATCTGTGGTTCAAAATTTGGTATAGACACTTTTTATGAGGGGGTTCTTGGACCAGATCAAACTTGACCCGGAGCATACTGCGAGGGTGTAGAATATGAACAGTAGCCTATGCAAGGGTTAACACTTAACGCTTGTGAACTAGTGCCAAACATATGAGAAGTAAATCATATATATGTGCACAGACCCCAACTGACAAAAAGCTGTAAACAAAAGCTTTACACTTTAGTTGGAATGATGCAAACTGAATTTTTAAAAACTGGTTTACATATTTCTCTCAGCTTAGTTTTTTGACACAAGGTGACATTTGACCCCCAGTTTGTGCCTCATATAGAGTAAACACTGGAGTCACTGATGCAACTGATTTTACAAAAAATAAATACTTGGCGATCTTTGAAAAGGCTTGTTTAGCAGCACCTATCACTGCTCTGACAGAACTTCTAGCATCTGCAAAGACTCCTTTAATCATCTGGATGAAAAAAACATTCCATCTTTGGACATTTCTTTAAAAAAATATACATCAAAACATAATCACTTTAAATATCATTGCTTTGTAGGCGTATTCTTCATATGTGTGTGGACAATGTATATATATAATAAGGTCATATCTGCTTATTTAAACAAAGAAGTGTTTGTTCTTCCTCCTATATGTACCAAAAAAGGAGTTTCCCAACAGCACTAAGGTATTAAACCTTAAAGTTAACCCATGTAAGGATTCTTTAAATATTTTATTAGAAAAGCAAGTAAATGTCATGATTCTACCTTCCAGCTGCTTCTGATGTCTGACTTTGATGTGCAACTTCCCAGTCTCTTGGCACACTTCCCATAGTCTTCTTAAGGAATCTAGCCCAAGAACCTGCTCAGACAGAATTTACATATGCCATTCCTATGATCTGAGACATCAGTAGTTGTACAAATGAATAACTCTCTCCCAAAGCAAGACATTAGCGAATCAAGGCCCTGATAATGTTACCAAGAGAAGTTGCTCTGGTGAATTAACGACTGAGAGACTTGGAGACAGAGAATCAGAGAGCGATCTTTTTGGTCTCATAGAACGTTTTCTTTGATGTTTCACACCCGAATAGGTTCAATTTGGTTTGTTACTGTAGTGCAAATGCTTATGCTGTGTTCACTTTATACGAGAAGATGTGGAAAGGTTATTTTGTTGCTGAAGCTGAAGACGAGATTGCCCACACCCAAGATGGTGAACGCCAGGTTGTTGCGCTACTTTTAAGTCAAATGTAAGCAAATATGAGCAGATTAGATGCAAGTAGAACTCAAGCTTTAAATGGTTTTACCTTGAACTGCCAAAAAGAGAAGTAGAGTGGGTGCAGTGCTTGCAGTATTGAGAAATTTGAGAGAAATCAGTGATCACAAAGTACTTCCTGTGGCTTAATTGAAATCATCACTAGGGGGTTGACTTGCTAATGTTTTTCCCAATTGACATTTTGTATTTATGGAATTTCAGATATGATTAAATGCAGCAAAATGGCTCATATCTTTGTATAAGTGTGTGCTGTTAGTGTATCCATAGAAAAGTCTCTGTGATGCAGCCTGAGCATTAGTTTTAATATGTTTGATGACTGAAGATAGACTGGCAAGAGGTTGTTTGAGTCCACAGCTACCGTCTACAGTACATTTTAAGAGAATAATGCCTTTAAGTAACAAGGCAAAAACACGCCGGGAAAAAAAAGTGTCTGAAAATCAATCTGAAACGTTTCAGGTCAGCGAGTAGACTGGTTGAATCTGACAACGCCAAAGCAAAGCAGCGTACCCTTTTAGAGGCTCTAGGCATTTGTTAGGAGGCCCTTTTTGAGTTGAAACCCCCAGTCAATCAATATCCACTGAGTGAGCAGGCTGGTTGAAGCTTTGCATTTTGTTTACTGACATATAGAAGAGAAGTTTGACAAAGTAAGTGGGGCTGTCACAATGTTACATTTTCCCTGTATAAGTATTGTGGCAAAGGTCTACTTGTGATCATGAGGTTAGTCGTGGCTCCTGACCATCACAGTAGCTCCTCGATTATGTTCTGACTCCTCATCCTTGCTATGAATCTAAAGCATTCCTACAACACAAAGTGAACTTTTTTGAAGCTTGATAACATCTTTCAAGCTGACTATCAACTTACACGGATGCATATTGGTGTCAATTTGCATCGCCCAATGCCAATTTGCATCTATCTCTTTGCATTGACTTCACCAGGCCAAAATGAGCTTTGCATTTGGTCTGAAAGCACCATGAGGGTGTATCAATCAATAAGATTTACCTGAACCAGACAGATACCAGGCCTCCCCTGAATATACCGGTTGGTAGAACTACATTATATTTAAATCCGAAATGCCATAGGAAGCAACATGTCTGTGTGTGCAAGCGAAAGAATGGGGCCTGAGAAAGAGGAAATGGGAACAGAAAAAGAAATCAAGAGAAGGCGAGATGGACAGGGCACTCTCCCCATGTGTCTTTGTGTAAGGAGTGTGTTTGCTTGTACCCCGGCTTTATTTATGTTATGCCGTGTGATTCCATTGTGAGGAGTAGATCCACTGAGCTTGTATTCCCACCCTCCCACAACCCCCCCTTCCCTCCTTTAGATAAAGCTATCTGGATCTGCAGCACACCTTCCTCAAATGCATGTGAGCGGCTTACTGTTGTGGAGGCTCTCTCAATGTTCCTGGGGGATTCTGACGGTTGCCATTGTGTGTTCTACAATGAGGGTGTGGTATGTTAGCACATAGCACCATCTCCAAAAACCACTATTAAGATGTTAATGTCCACTGGCATAGCTGGCTTCAGGCAGTGCAGTCCTTTTACAACCTAGAGAGGGTACACCTCCCCATTGAGGATGTTACACAGAATAGGGAAATAGTTACAATTGGTATGATTTTAAGAGGGTACAATACAGCTTTATCTTCACTAGCCATCAATCTATCAGTTTGTTGTTGTTTTTTTGACAAATGCCAAAAATAGTGAAAAAACAACTTATGCAATTACCATAATAACATTGCAATATCAGAAAATAGAAGGTGCTGAAACCAGACAGTGTTTGGTATTTCTGCTTGATAAATAACTTGGAAGATGAATTAATTAATCAAAAAATATAGATAATGATGAATCAATTAATCGTTTCAGCACTGCAAATAATATACATCTCCACTATGTTCACCAGCTAGTCCCTAACTCTGTCTCTATGCTGTTTGGTGCTTGGCAGGTGTGCATTGGGTTTATCACATGAGTGTTTTCACTAAAACAATGTGGACAAAATAGAAAAATAAGTCAAGTTGCAGGCTGGGAAACCAATTAGCTGAAGCTGAAGGGGGACTTTGAGTGAAAAGTTTCATATTCATCTAGTCATTTGATCCTTTGTCCATATAATAGAAGTTACTGTTTATAGCAGGTTCGAGAGTTTTAGATATTATTTCCACTGCAGGATTCGAATTGCATTCCTCCATACAAGAGATTCATTACCTGTATGTAATGTGAAAGACAAAAGCCAGTACATACACATATTTCACACGCTGCTGAAAACATCATTAAATGAGTTGATTATACCGTGTCAGACAACATTGTTATCTAGCTTCTATTTGAAACAATGTGATGCAATAAATCCTCTCAGTCCACAGTCCGGTGTGCTATAAGTGGATACGGTTCTTCTTCTCCTATGGCATTTTATTTTTACAAAGTAGCCTTTTTACTGCCCTCAGTGGTTGAAATACATGTCATTTTGAGTGGATTTCCGGGACCTGTGTAGTACACTTGCCATTACCACCAGTGACCACAGGTGCTGCCAAAACAACAGGGACTGAAACCTCAAGGATTAGACATTTTAACCACCTTTTCACATTTTACTGGAACTGTTTGTGTTCATCATGATCTAGATAAAATATGCAAATACTGAAATGTTGTTGCATGAGCATAGAGTGTTTAAAGAAAAATAAAATGCATAAATGGTGTTTTTCTCGGTATGATCAGTGTCCAGAGGTCAGCATTATTTCACTATTTTACTTCACTGACTGTAACTAATGGGGTTTAGTGCAAGTTGTGATTACATTGTTATACATAGTAAGCGTATGAATGTGAGTATGTCTCCCTAATGTTTGTGTGTGTGTGTGTGTGTGTGTGTATGCACATTCCTGGTGGTGGTACCCATTGTCTCTTGCATTCTAGTTTTGAACCTTAATAAGCTCTTGCCTCCGCTCGCTGGATGTGAAGGCAGGGAGAGAGAAAATGGCTTTTTTACACTTCAATTTCACGCATATTTTCTTTGAGGCTAATGAGAGCCTTAAATACGGTGCCAGACTTCAGGCTGCACTGTTGAAGGCTGACATTTTCACACACAGTGGCACCTTGTCACTGCGGATGAAGTCCTTCTACCTGGCTGTTGAGAGTTGTGTGTGTGTGTATGTGTGTGTGTGCGTGTGTGTATGCATCTGTGTGTGTGTGAGTGAAGAAAAGAGATACTGGTCTGTAAAATTCAGAGTTGTATATTTGAATTGTGTGCAGGTGTTGTTCTTGCCCACTTTTTTTGCTTGGTATATTAAGTGGTAGAACAGCAGAAAAAAGAACAAACAGCACTTTTTCACTTTGCTGTCTTATGAATCTGTATATGTTTATGTAACACACTTGTGTATTAGCAGATTTGTGTGTGTGTGTGTGTGTGGGGGGGGGGGGTGATACATCTGCTCTTCAGTGTTTCTTTCTCCTTCTAACACCTACCTTATACATACACTAAGATATAGTGATTCTCATGTAGATCCTCGGACAGAAAGCAGCCCCCATAGATCTCTTCTTCCTGTTAGCTTTAACTCTTCATTCCATCTTCTTCATCTGTATCACGCTGTTGTGCGGCACATATCATCAAATTGATAGTAATACAATTCCTATATACTCACAGCTCCGGACAGGAAAAAAAAAGAATAAATAAACACTAGAAAGGACCTGCTCATCTTGTCAGCATTGTTGTCATCTCCCATGAAGCCTAAACAAATATGTCTGCCAAGTTTCTTACCTTGCGGAGAGCAGTCACAAAATGGACGTCAGAGGTAATTATAGAACGGGAGATATGGTAGGGAAAATTTGTGTGTGTATATGTGTGTGTTGTTATACTTCTATATCCCATGTGGAAAGAACAGGAGGTGAGTAAGAGCTGGGTTACTTTCTAGTTGTTTTTATTACTGATGGTGACGGGATGAGACGGACTGTTATATTATTGTGTGACACTAAAGGAAAGGAGCATGTATAAGTATGTATGCATGTAAAACTGGAAAGGCTGATCACAGTTTACATTAGCAAGGCTGTATGATCAGCTGGCTGTACTGCTGAATTTGAGATTTGAAATGTCTAATATGTTTAATATTTATTTGCATGACTTTTGCACTAATTAAACTGTAAGACTCTTGAATTAAAGTATTAGTGGTTATTTTTGTACCCTATGTATGTCAGCTTGTATGCTTTCTGACAGGCTACCAACACTCTTATGCTGATAAAATTACTTTTTAAAATGTAACTGCTTATGTTTTTTGAGTCCTAATGTTGTAGGCTCATTCTTATACATGCAGTATGTCCAAGCCACTTGGACAAAAGAAGAGGCTAATGGGAAAGCCCAACAATGATAGTGTCTGTTTGCATGTCTGTGTATATGTGTGTGGTTGTGTGTGTGTGTGTGAGTGTGTGTGTGTGTGTGTGTGTGTGTTTGTCTCCGCCACGGCCCCGTTGCTGCCACTCACTGTAAACTAGTCTGCAGCTCGTCAGACAGACGTTGACACACTCCCAGTCTAATGTGCTCATTAGGGACTGCACAGCACACACATAATTGATAGCCATGACACACACGATACACACACACACATTATTGCAAAAAACAGGTTCCTTTTTTTAATGCTGCAGTAGAAAACAAGGTTATATGAAGTCATATAATGGGGGTTCATTGTCAAGAACAACAACAACATAAAATGAAAGAACGAAATGAAAACACTAACGGCACAGAATGCATAACAGTATCTGTGCTGTTTACATGCCGATATTTTACACATAAGGAATTTTTTTTTATTTCTCTACACTGGCAGCTGTCAGTTACTTCAGCAAATTAACTGCCAAAAATGTAGCAGAACTTGTCACTCAAGAGGTTAGTGTAACCATGGTTACCTTTCATATCCCAAAAAGATAAAGCTGCAGTGTGGAATCATGGCAGAGTAATTAGACAGAACAAAAAAAATAGGACCAATCAAAAAGGCATTCAACGATATGAAACAACCAAGAGTGCTTATAAATAACAGATTACATGTGAAATTTCTTCATAAAGTAACATCTTTTTTGTACAACCTTTAATATCTTTTTAGTGTTCATACAGCGGCACATGTAGAGTAGTGTCTGGTAAAAAGAGTCTTTAACCCTTTGAGCACGAGTTGGGAATAAAAAGATTCACCTGTTGTCATCCTTTTGCTACCTCCCTTTTTTGTATCATTTGATTAAATAACATTTATAAAACTATTGTGCAAAACAATTTTATTAATGTCTTCATATACTGTGCACCAGCAGTCATAATTCTTTTAAATTAAAAATATAGAAATGATGCATAATTTAGACAGGAATTAGTTAATATGTTTTATATACATATTTTACACAGACCTGAATTAATAAAGGTCCCTGATCGACCAAAGTAAAAGTCTTACGTTTTTTTTTCCTTTCTTTTTTATCACATAGATTAAGCCCAAGATGAAAACCTTGCACTGAATAGAGAATCTCCTTTTTAAAATTGCTTTCATGTCAAGGATTAGACTCAACACATGTCTGGGAAACAGACATTTCAGACACAACGCACACGTTGTCCGTCTAATTCACACAATAGCTTCATTAATTCCCAATCTCCAATCTTATGTCAATAGTGTTTGAATCTTAGGTGTAGAAGTGCTTTGACGTACTCAGAGGGTTAAATTTTTAAATGCTGACTCCAGTACAAAAAAAATGTTATAGAAAAAAAAAAGACAGAGCGAGCGAAACAAAAAAAAAATATGGAAAGTGCACCAGATTTAGTTATAAAATGTTCAACTAAATTGTTTCGTTTATGCATGCAGCTTATAACACCCCAGTGATGCCAAAATATAAAGGAACTTAATTCCATTTACACAAGTTTCAAAATACATCACCACTTCATTTTAGAATCTCTTTTTTTTAAACCTTCATATACTGTATCTTCTCAATGACACCAGCCCCCATCTGCACGTTTTGACAAAGTCACTCTATTCCTGTCAAAGGAAATCACTAAAATCAAGTGTCTTGGGCCAGAGTGAGTCTACCTCACATAGAAACAAAAGAAAAAAAAAACAACTGCTACAACACAAAATGTAAAATCATGTGCCAAAACTCAAAGCAGTAGTTGTATGGCATCTTTGTGCAGTTCCATCATGTTAATGGTCCTTTCTTCTCTTTGAAAGAAATGTCCATGAAAGGCTAAAGAGAGACAGAGCAAGAAAAAGAGTGAGACATTACGAAAGAGTGTAGCATTGTCCCCAGCCAGTGCTACTGTTTCTCCAGCTCACACACATACATGAGATGGTCCTCAGGGGACTTCCCATGAGTCTTGCTCAGGTGAAGCTTGACCGCATGCTTGCTTGCAAAAGTCCGGTTGCAGAGCTTGCACTGGTACACAGAACCACTGTTGTCTTCGTCGTCGGGGGAAGGTGACGGGGATTCGGTCGAGGGCAGGGGGGTGGTTAAGGACGAGGGCAGGGAGATGGGTAAGGAAGCGGATAGGGATGTGGGAAGAGAGGAGGCTAGAGGGTGGCTGGATGGGTGAAGGTTAGAGAGCAGTTTTTCAGACAGTCCTTTGGTGTGGCGTTGCTGATGGTGTTGGTGCGTTATCTGACTGAGCAGCTGCTCCCCAGAAAGCTTGGCCAGGTCTCTCAGACGAAAGCCCAAGTGGGATTCCAAGTGGCTGACGTAGGTTGACGGCGAGCGGATCTGGGAGGCGCAGTCACTGCAAAAGAACACCGGGTGACCCGAATCCAAGTTCTTCAAGAACTTGGTGCCACCAGTTCGCCTCAGCTGGTATTTGACGTTAGCCAGCCAATGGGATATCGTCGTCATCGAGAGGCCTGTGAAACGGGAGATGTGCATTCTCTCCTGTGGGCTCAGGTCCGACATCATGTACTTGCCATCGCTTGTTTGTCTCAGACTGGAAGCAAACTGGGCTTGTAGGATGAGGAGGTGTTGAGGGTTCCAGTTGGATTGGCGCCCTTTACGTTTCTGGGCTGGTGAGATGTCTTCCGTGTCCTCCTGCGTGGCACCTTCAATGTCGGAGCGCTCGGACAGGCTGGTAGGTGTGGAGGACTTGGAGACCGCTTGACTCTCTGTCAGGTTCCTCAGCATGTCAGAAATGTCTGACAGGGCGTTCTCCCTCAGAGGGGAGGTGGACATGAAGGAAGCTACAGCAGCTGAGGCTTTGGTCATAGTGACAGTGGAGGAGGGGGAAATTGAGGATGGGGTGGAGGTGGTGGAAGAGAGAGCCGTTGAGCCCAAAGAAGCACTACTGCCGTTTTTGTCAGCAATCTTGCCTTTGGTGAGATCTATGGGTTGGTCATTGTTTAGATGTTGCTGGTAGAAGTAGCGATCTAAGTGGTCGTTGCTGGGCTTTTTGGTCTGTGCTGGTGGGGTGGAGGCAGCCACTGCTGCTTTCTCTGCCAGGCTGTTGCTCATCTTGAACAGCATGCTCATGGGGTCAAGGGAGGGCAGGGCAGGCTTAGAAGCTTTTCCCAGGTGGGCGTTCATTACAGACTGCAGAGCACTGAGAGGATTGACAAATGGCTGCTCTGGAGGTGGATGGTCTGTGATGATGGCTGTGCTGCCACATAGGGACGCAGGCATGGGGGATGTCACACCACTGGATTCTACTCCATTCTCCATAGACTCCTTCATAGTAATTTCTCCATTTGAATCCCTGTGATTTGGTCCACTTCCATCTCCTACTACTTTTTCCACTCCACCCGCATTCTCAGGAGTTTTACAGCCTACTGCCCTACTTTCTTTGGGGGACTCACCTCTGGCTGAGTCCCCTGCTTCACTGTTGCAGGGTGAAGGTGTTGTACGTCTCAGAGGAGACGCCCTTACAACACCAATTGGCTCCCTCATTTTTTCCTCTACCTTGGCTACTTTCTCTGTCACCTTTTTGACCAGTTCCTCCATAGCATGGAAGTTGTTCTTGGTGAGAGGAGAGTTCTGGCGGCTTGGAGGGGAGATCAAAGGTTGGCTCTTGCTGGTGGGAGAGAGAATCTCCCCTCCAGGGAACATATATTTAAGGGGAGAGCTCTTCCCAGAGTTTCCTAGAGAGAGCTTCATTATGTTCGGGAGCTGGTAGGCAGCATGGATACTTGGATATCCACCCCAGCTTGGAGCTCCATTCTGAGCTTTGTTGATGGCTGAGGTCACTGTGTTCTCCAAGGACTTAAGGATGTCTAGACCCCCTTTTGGACTGTCATCCAGATCTTCCTCAGTCAGATAACTGTATTTTGAAGAAATATCAAATTTCTCCTCTGCCTCATCATCGCCTCCCGCCCTCTTCTCTTTGTTGACATTGTTTCCATTGTTGATGGTGGACTCTTTAGTGCATTCCTCCTCTTTCTCCTCCTTTTTTATCTCCACAACCATGGCAGTAGGGGAGATGCTGGCTGGAGGAGGCACTGGGGCAGGTGGTGGGGAGAAGGTTGTGGCAGCCAGAGGAACTGACTGAAACTTTTCCTCATTTGTTGAGTTAATGATGGGAGCTGGGGTGGGCGACTCTATGATGGGTTTACCTTTCTTAATAGCAGAATTGGTGACTTTAATAAAGTGTCCAGTCACCATCATGTGAGCTGTAAGCTCTTGCAGTGTATCATGAGAGCTGCCACACTCCATGCATTTGAGAATCTGTGACTTCCTGGATTCGAACTGCCAGGCGTAGCTGGCACCGTTCTGGTGTCCATAGCGGTTGTTGGGTGTGATGTAAGGGTTTGTGGCCTTCTGGAGTATGTCATTAGAGTCATTGAGGGAAGTGGGCTTAGGTGTGCCTCCGTTAGAGTCAGGTGAACTGGGGATGTCTAGGTCAATAGGGGCTCTTTTTCGAGCTGAGGAGATAATCTTAGCTGCCACTGGCGTAACGGGCTCTTTCAGAGGCACTTTCTGGTAGTGTTTCGTCTTGATCATGTGGACACTTAGGTCCTGGAGGGATTCAAAGGAGTGCCCACAGTACATGCACTTCAGGACTTTCTGTGCATCCTCCTTGCCCTCCATCTCTAGCAAGGAACGCTTTCTGGGTTTCGACCACCGTTTAGCACCCGCACCATCTGTCTCATGGTTATCATCACGATAATGGCCTGTCTCATTCATGTGCACCGTCAGCTCCACTAGTGTATCATAAGCTGCACTGCAGTCCTTGCAGCGGAACTTGCTAGCACCAGTGAATATGGAGCCATAAAGCTTGGAGCTCTGCCGGTACAGCTGGACGGTACTAAAGAGGTTGGGTTCTGTGGATGCTGTGGATACGGCCACTGTGGGATGGTGAACCATTGCCAGTCGGTTGTGGTGGTTCTGCGAGGCCTGCTGAAGGGTTTTAGCCATAGCTGTTTGGTGCCAGTCATAGCCTCCACTTCCACAGCTACTGCTACTACTGCTGCTACTGCTGCTGCTGTGACTACGAGGGGGTTTTTCTGCAGGGGGCTGGCTCAGGTTCAGATTCAGTGTGGACCAGTAGGAGTTGGTTAGGAAGGATGTGTAAATAGCCTTCATCTTCTCCAGGCTATCAGCCACAGACCCTGTGGTGGCTAATACGGCCTCATCTCCACTTACTGGGGTGATGGCGTTGGCTGCAGCCATCATGGCAGAGGTTGAAGACAGTGAAAGGGCTGTTGAGGGGTCTTTAAAGAGAAGGACGTCATCCTCAATTTTGAGTGAGGAGCTCTCAAAATCAGACATCCTGTCGCTGGATTCACTCAGGTGAGACTCACTGTCCAGCTCCTGACCAGAAAAGTCTGCTGCATTGGGGGAGTCATGGAAACCAGTGGATCCTGGTCTATCCTTGAGGAGGAAGTCCTTGTCCTGACACAGGAACTTGGCGACGGGCTCCTCCCCTTCCTGGGCTGAGTCGTCTCCATCCAGGTCCTCATCCAGCAGGGCTGCTTCTTTCTCATCTTCAGGGACATATGCTGCTAGGGCAGAAACAAGAAAGAACAAAGAGAGACAGAGAGATTTGTTAAAACCACACTGATGGCATATATAATGATGGAGATTATGCATTCCTATGTTTCACAAAGCAAAGATCTGATAGAAACACAAGATACTGGCATTCACCCTTTCCCCAGAGGAAACAGTGGAATCAACCAATGACATTCACAGACAGAGTATTTCCTATTATAAACAATTGCAGTAATTCTGTTTCTAACTTCCTGCTTTTACATTGACATTGTTTTCAAATTGGAATCAACTCGCCACCCCCTCCCTTTCCCCCCCAGGTCTTTGTTCTGTACTGCAGAAAATCAGAGACAGCAAGAGAGAGAAACAGAGGATGGAAAGAGAAAGATAGAGGGAGGGAGAGGGGAAAAAAATGTCTCTTCAAAGAGAACTTGCCACCTTATTCTTCTCAAGGGGCAACAGCTTGAAATTAAAACTAAATTTGAAATTAATGAAGCACATTCTGGCGGTGGCATTCGTTTCTGAAGTAATAAATTACTTGTATCAACCTCGGAGACAGCGGTTCCTGTCTGTCAATTAATATGTCTCACGCTTCTTCTGCAGACTCTAATGCATTCCCTAACAGACACACTCGCCATTTAAATTAAGCATGCATTTTCACTCATTACACTGCTCAGCCCTCGCCTCCTCGTAAATAAAAATGAATGTATGTACGTTTGCCTGCGACAAATCTCTCCCTGCAAAACCCATTTGCTTCAATTACCAAAGATTAGAAAAAGTTTAGAGTTATTATTTACAGTTTAGCTTCGGGGAGTGGGCTTGAGGCTTTCAATTTATATTCAAATCCCTCTAGTTTAAGAATAATACAATGGAAATCATACAGTGAAAAGATGTATCAAGACAAATCACAATCTCGCCTCTTTGTACATCTTTGAATGTTTACTTTTGTTAATAAGTCTATCAAAGGGATAAAACAACATCAGATGAGAAACGCTGCATGCTCACACTTTATGATTAAGGTTGGATTTCGGGGAATAACAAGGGAAGCACACAGAGGCGCATGCATGCACAAGCCTCTTCCTTGTTTAGCAACTACGCTGGCAAAGAAGATGAACGTGCGTGTGTGTGTGTGTGTGTGTGTGTGTGTGTGTGTGTGTGAACATCAGTGGCCTTGTGCCTTACATTCCTTTCTGTAACAGGCCATCACTCATCTAACCTGGTATGTAAACACACAGTGAGCCGGTCAGCGGGATGGGTGTGGCACAGCAAGCACATATTTAATCACAATCTACCACTGCCATAGACACCACAGAGGTTAGATGTGGGAAAATGTGTAAAACGCACAATTTGTTTCACACAACAATGTGCGGTAAAGACTTCTATGATGACAAAGAGAGAAAAAAAATATACAGGCAAGGTGAGTGGGTTGGAAACAGAGCTCAGAGTCACTCCTACAGTTTGGTGAAAATACGGGTGTGGAGTAAGTAATGCAATCTGCCGCCCATATCATACAGCACGCCTCAACTGTTGCCGAGTCCCATCTCTAACTCAGTCTGTTTGTGTGTGTGTGTGTGTGTGTGTGTGTGTGTGTGTGTTTGTGTGCTAGTACTGCATCAGCCGCAACACAGAGAGGAGTCTCTGTCATTGTCAGGCCACTGGTTGCCATCGGCGATGATACGACACCGCTGTGGGATAAACAGATGCACAGAGACACAGATATCCCAGAGCCCATCACGCATCACACGCACGCACGCACACACACACACACACACACACACACACACTAGTTGTACTGTAACTGCTGCAGTCGAACAACTCTCTGCCTTCAGGCGATCTCAGGAGCTTCTCCATCGAACATGCTGTCTGCTCCAGCGTTCAATCTAACAAAAAGGATCCATTTGAAACACTTCAAACGTGTTATCTCATATTAAACGCTGTTGTGTGCATCTTAATAATTGCACACATGACCGCTATCAACGCTGCATGAGTTACTGTTGTTTGTGTGTGGATTTTTTGTTAGTTTTTTTTACATTGAAGTACAACTATCTTAAAACCGTGATGATCCATTTCCACCGCATGTTTTAACATTTACGGCGATAAAACACACACACACACAACACCAGCCCCCCCTTCACAGCTTCTCCATCTCTTCCCCTCTCTCTCTCTCTCTCTCTCTCTGTCCCCCAACCCCTCCTCTCTCCGTCTCAGAGACACATCCACCCGCCCGCACATACGTGCAGCCGAGCAGACCCACATGTACATGCCATCTGTTCTGAATCAGCCAAAACGACAGCTGTTTAAGAGAACAATGCTCCGGCTGAGGAAACAGCCGAACACAGCAGTGCTGCGCTCTCATCAAGGCCAAACATCAATGTGAAATCTCCTTTAACACACAACGTACACACTACACTTCAAATTAGCTGCCTTTCTGTGATAAGAACACGGCATGTGTCTGTGTGTGTGTTGCCCACCTGTGCACCTGCAAGTGTGTGATATGTATAGAGACAGAGGATCAGGGAGAAAATAGTGTTTTGCCAGCAAGATGGGTATACACTGAATGAAACCTTAGTGTGTAGGCTACATCCACCTACATAGAGCATGCAGCGCACGGCTGATTTCTGGACTCGTTTGAAGCAGAGGATGTTGAAATATATAAATATTTCTGACATATAATAGATACAGTGTTGTAACATTTGATGTAATGGCTTGCATTAAATAGGCTAGAACAACAATTTGGGTTCATGCAAAGCATTTTGCATGAACTTTTTGCAAGATCATGACTTAAATATCACATTGATTGCCGTTTGAAGCCCGTTTATTTATATAACAGAATATTTGGTGATGAAAATTCCTTCAGCCTACATATCACTGTCCATTAAGATCCTTTGGTGGCTATTGCAATGATTTTCCAACCTTTTTGTTTTGTCTGATGTACCCCCACAACCCTGTCAAATGAGAAACCCTCTTATCATCACCGCCACCTAGATGTGTTCTAAATGGATTTTAAACTGTATGTTGTTTGAAATATGAATTATATAAAGTTATATTAGAAGATGTCTACATGCAAAACTGGATGATCCTTGTTAATGTTTAGGCTTTCTCTCTCTCTCTTTTTTCTATTATGTCTTATGTTTATTTTATTGACATGGCCCTGTGGATGTTTTAGTAGTTTCTCTCAGTCAATCATTTGTGCTTCTTCCACTTGGAGTGCACCCAGCTGGATGTTAAAACCATTTATTCCTAACTTGTAGTTATTTATTTAAGCTTTGTTTTACACATTTTCAAGAGCTCTCAGTGGCACCACATGGTTTCAAGGTGTTATAACTGACTGTGATCAGTAGAAGACTAAAGGACGCCGTGTAATAGCTGGTAGTTTATTGCTTATCGCAACTATAAAATACTAAGTGTGAATATTTCCTTCCTAAACACAAATATATCAATTTGTATATATTTTTGTATTGATATATATATTTGTATTGTATTTGTGTTTGTATTTTTTATTTTTCAAGTCACCAGAGTTACTCCAAACTTTCAGTGTATTCTCCAGTAACAGTACTGGAAATATTTAATCATCCTATTTAATCCTGCTGTTCAGTCAAATTGTCAAAAAGGTCAAAAGTTAGTAACATATTCAAATTTTGTGCAACTAAAAGTCTAAAAAGGAAATATACTCAATTTATAAGCAGCAAATTCTGCTCGAGCTAAAACCAGAAAGTTGATAGATGGAGTAAATGATTAGTTATTCATTTTCTGTCCCTCAGATAATCAATTAATTGTGTCAATGTACACCTCACTCACTAGCAGCCATATTAGTTTCGGCCTAATAGAAACACACTATACGGATCAATTGAGAGGCTTCTGAGTGTCCAACTCTCTGCTCTTTAGCCAAAACTTGACACAACAAACAAAATGAGCAGAGAGTCACACCTACACCTTATCCATGACTATATTTATTGTTGTAGTTAAAGCAGTCGAATAAAACTGCGGCAGAATTTATAGAGCAAAACCAAAGACAGGAAGGAGAAAAAGAGACGTGAATAAATGTGGTGGAAGGAGAAAAGACTGAGGGGAGAGAAGAGTGGAGGTGGTGGAGGTGGAAGAGGAGGAGGGAGGCAAGTCTTGGAAGAAAGTCAAGACTGAGGCCACACACAAACACACACACACACACACACACACACACTCTCAAGTGCACATGCAGAGATGATCCTCAAGGCCACTGGCTTAGGTCCAGGCTGCGAGGTTCACAACAGTATGACCCAGGATACAGAGATAAATATGGAGGAACACACACATACACACATGCACACACACACACATACACACAAACCACTGGAGTGGAAGAAGCCTGGGCCAAACACACCAGGCATGCAGGTGCTCTTTTAATTAGTAGAGAGAGAGACACAGAGAGAGCTCCAGATGAATTGTCAGCAGGGTGGGAGAGGTGGTTTGATCTCATTTTCAGGAGAACGGGGCTGAGTGCTGATTTTGAAACTGAGGCAAGCAAGCACAAAAAAAAGGGGGACGCCACAGTTGTTTCTTGGGGGGGGCTACAGCAGCGACTCCGAAATGATTCCTGACGTCTGAACACAATTACAAATCACGGCTCTAGAAGTAAATAATGATAATGATAATAATACAAAGAAGAAAAAAAAAAGTTTTGGGGGGGAGGGGAGGAAAGGGGAGGGGAGGGTGAATACATTTACAGGATGTGATTGTCAAGCATGTGTGTGTGTATTCCTGTCTGTGCATAAAGTGAGGAAATGCTTATGCACTCTGCAGATGTTATGATGTTGGGAAACAGTTTATCATGATTATATAACCACTTAACAGCCCTATCAGACACACAGGCACATCAACGCTGTCTGTTTACACTTCTGCTCAGGCCGTACAGTTTCAGTGTGTGTGTGTGTGAGAGAGAGTGTGTGTGTGTGAGCAAGAGAGAGACAGACGGAGACAGACTGTCCTCACTCAGTATCATGTAGGGTAACATATTTGTCGAAAGATGAAAATAAGTTAGGCTTGAGATGAGAGCATGAGAGGAAAAACCCCATTCAAATGCATCCACTTGTGTGTGTGTGTGTGTGAGAGAGAGAGAGAGAGAGAGAGAGAGAGAGAGAGAGAGAGAGAGAGAGAGAGAGAGTGTTTATACCACCCCCCCATCCTCTCAAACCCCTTCGCCATTTCCCACTTGATGAGATCCTATAATCTCCACCCTTCCCCTCCTCCCCCCTTTTCATCCCTTCCCAATCACCAGCGCGACCCCCGTTAATGAAGTTAATTGAATCTGAGATCGATAATGCTTAATTATTGTGATTTGACATGCACAGACAAATTGGTGGGATGGCTTCAGTGTGTGTGTGTGTGTGTGTGTGTGTGAGTGAGTGTGTGTGGGTGTGTGTGAGTGTGTGTGTGAGCAGCCAGGGTGGTTAAGGGGGGGGGGGGGGGCATCGCTGTCTGCAGCAGCGAGTTGCCGTGGGATTGGCGAGGCGTGCCATCGATCCCAGGAGGTGTTCGATCGACCCAGACGCCTGACGAATGAAGCTGTTCCCTCAACCGGGCTACACGACTCGCCAGACGACTAACATATTTACAGTATCGTCGGAATATGACACACTAATTGCTTCTCCGCTGGCATGCCACACTGCAAGAGATATCACCTAGTCATGAAAATATCACCATGATAGTTCTACAAGACACTAGAATATGCCTGAGGTAATCAAAAAGTAACAGTACAGCTATTTTACTTCATGGTAGCTCTTTTACTCCACTTAAATATTATTATAATATTCTTGGAATATTATGAGACATATGTTTAGAATGTTTATACGGACAATATCAAACTAATATTAGGAGATTTATAGATTCTTGGCACAAAAAAAGGCCAAAAATGAGCATAAATGTAACTATTATGATGCTGCCATGACTATTTATTAAGAATATAACAATTATAACCAGTATATATTATCTTCTTTTAATAGCTTGTGTCATTTCTGCGTTCTTTTTTAAACATACTGGTTTATTTTGTGAAATAACGTCACAACAATGTGACATTTTAACTGCAATCCTACCACAACAAACATCTATAATGACAGTGAAGAATATGAGGATTTTATATCAGGATATCCACACTATAAATCATGCTATGATCAATTTCCTGGTAAATATATATTATAAACTATTTATGAATCAACTATCAGATGAGAATGTCTGTTTTGACCAATCCAGAAAATTAGATACTTGGAAAAAAATCTTCTTTATAACAGAAAGTACTTCATGGCTTTGGTATAACAGTAATAAATAATACAAAAATGATACCACAGTATAAACAATAGGGCTAAATATCTGACAGTAGACCAATTTACATCATTCCACATTGTATCTGACCTTTACAGGCTGTATACTAGAAATAATACCTCTAATAGTAGGTATATTAACACTACTTTGTATGTGGTCTAAAAGTAGAAACACAAACCTTCCTTTTTTTCTTTTTTCTCTTTTTTTTGGATTTCTGTCTCCTATGGTAACCGGTTTGCTGCAGAAAGCCACAATAGATTTCCAACTGCTATAGTGAGTTTATATTATAACTGCAGAAGACTGAATTGCCTATTCAAATACAAAACATTGCAGCTCGGTAGTTACTTGTGGAACTTCTGCACTCAGTGCACATTTATTAGGAATGTGGAACCTAAAAATAAAAACATTAATTCCGGTAAACGCCTTTAAAGTTAAATCTAATTGGGTTCATGAAGATATCTTGCTTTGTTTTGATGTTTTCCATACAGTGAAGTTGTAAACTTGCATTTTGCAGTTTTTTTATCCACCTATTATTATTTTGTATAATATTCCAATGACAGTCCTAATAACTGCTGTTTTGTTTTGCTGTATCCTTCTACAATGTATTTTGTATTTATATTGTTGTTTTTCAGGCCTGTATCTGCATGTGCTGCCTATGAATTATTTGTGGAAGTAGCTCCTTGCTGATATCTGGTAATAAAACGGCACGATAGTCCAAAATATGCAAAATGCCTTTCAAAAAAAGCGTAGATAATATTAGCATATACAGCACATAGCGACAGAGAGGGAGAATGAGAGAGAGGAGATTAGATTTGGAGTGGCAACAGTTAGTGTGTCTGTCTGTGGCTACAGCAGCAGAGTGCGATTATTCAGAAACACAGATGCTGTTGTTACACACCTGTGTATGTCCATGAATGTTTTGTGTGTGTGTGTGTGTGTGTGTGTGTGTGTGTGTTTGTGTGTTTGTGTGAGCAGTGTTAGCCTGGCTAATCATCTCCCCATGCCACTCAGCTAGGGAGCTGCTGACAGTGTATTTACATGCTGCTGTTACGGTGTATGACACACTCACTGATGCGTGTGTATGTGTGCATATGTGTGTGTGTGTTACATGTACAGTTTTTATTTAGTAAATAGATCATTTTTTGTACAAATGAAATGCAGCAATGTCTCAAATTTGTTTACCTGCTGAACAAAGCCAACTTAACACCTAAGCACTGACTTTTAAGTGTGGGAATTGGTGTGTGTGTGTGTGTATGTAGAGGGGTTGTAGTCTGAAAGCAACCATTTGGTTATTTATTTAAAAAAAGAAAAAAAAGGGGACACAAGTGTAAAAACTGTGTGGCAGCTATTTATCAAGTCAGTATTTCCAGCTATGTCTGTCTCTTGGCATCATAAACACACATGGGAGAGGTGAATATTTTACACCCTCACACACACACACACACACACACACACACACTCACACACACACACACATACACACACTTGTCATCAGTAGCGCTGAGCCTCTACGTGACCTCTCCCACTGACACACTCCACAGAATCATTCTGACTGTAAAGCTGCTTGTTAATTATGGAGGAGCTGTAAAAGAAACAAGTGAAACGGCACGAAAACAAAGATGGCTAAGTCTAAGTTAGTGTCTTATGTGAAAGATTTATGAGAAACCAATTAAAAGGTGGACTGAAAATAAAAAAAGTTATTGGGTGACAAAGAAATATAAGAATACACGCCTGCTTTTAAAAGGTGCAAATTCTACTGCGACTGAATTATGACATTATGACTGCTAAATGATATAAACACACAACCAAAGCTGAAATAATGACTGAGTTACCATCTATGTGGTAGCTGCTAGTTGCAATGCCATTAAAAATGCTTTTTTAACTCCTGTTTAACTGTATGAAATAGACAGAGAGATTTAATATGTATAGAGTGCCACTCTGACGTTCTCACAACAGGCCCCATATAGTATTTCTCACCAAAAAGTGATAAAAACACTAAAATCATCCATGCTAGCTCTTCATACGCAACTATGAGATAATGTTGCTAACTAGCATTTATTTGTTCTTATTTGTTAGATTATGTCAACTACAAACAACCAAGTAAGAAAATGCCACACTCTCACATGATTTAAATTACACATAGCTACTTTAGAAGTACAAAAAGGCTTGTGTTTATAATTTCAGACAACTACTAGCAATATGCCAGCAACATTGTGTGTGAAAGATTTATGAGAACAATTAAAAGGTGGACTGAAAATAAAAAAGGTGCAAATTTCTACTGTGACTGAATTATGACATTATGACTGCTAAATGATACGCAACACGCAACAAAAGCTGACATAAAGTGTTACCATCCAGGCAGTAGCTGCTAATCAGCCCTTTCCCCTTAGGAATACCTCTCAATATCATTTTTAATACCTATTTAAGTGAATGAAATGAAAAAAGAAAGATTGTATATGTATAATATAGAGGCCACATACAGTAGGCTAAGTGAAAAAAACACCAACATCATCCAGCTAGCACTTAGCACGCTAATATGAGAGAAAGTTGCTCATTAGCATTTATTTGTTCTTATTTGATAGTTTATAAAATTACACATCATTTAGCTTTAGAACTGCAATAAGATGTTTGTTTGACTACTAGCAACATGCTAACAACAACATCAGTGCTTCTATTGGAATTTACAGGTGCCAGCACTTCAAGCCTGCAGTCACTGTAATAGTATTTCTGGGAATGATGATTTTTGAGAAATTTAGTAGCAGTATTATGTGTTATTGTGTACTAGCCTTATTCATACTATATGCTAAAGTGTTAGCAGAGGGCTTTATGTTATGATTGTGTGTGAAGAGGAAACATGGAGGATTTTGGTGTCTGTGTTCTCATCACCTAAAAGGGCATTTGACCAATGTGCCATCTCCAAATACATAAATACATGAATGATATGTTTAAATTATAATGTATTCTTGCTTGTATGAGTGTGTACATTCACACACACCCGCACAGGCAACAATATCTCTCTCACATTACACCAATATTGTCAGTGGGCGACTTTTTGTCAGTAAATGATCCTCTGCCTGTCCTTTGTTATTCAGATAGCTTGCACTTGGAGCAGTCACACTCTCAAAGCCCACGGGGCAACCCAGGGTCATGAGCACTCGTCCCAAGGGAAGTGTGTGCTTGTGTGTGAGTGTCTCTGTGTGTGTGTGTGTGTGTGTGTGTATGTGCAGAAAGAAAAGCCAGTGGGGTGTGCAGAGTTAGCCAAGCAGGGCTGAGCAAGATCCATCATTTCCACCATCTCCCATTTGTTTCTCCTCTCTGAACTCCCTGCATCCTTACCTCCCACCAGTCCTGTTCTCTTCCTCTCTCTTCCTGCCATTTTCTGCCCCCCTTTCCTGCCTCTTTCTCTCCATCTCTCTGTCCTCCTGCCTCAATCACCTCCATTTATTCCTTTCCTCTTGCTTTAAATCAGCTGTCTTTCTGTCTTGTTTTGGCCATGCTAAGAGTCACAGGTCTGTGCCAGTTGGGGACTGCCCATTGGCCTGACTGCTCATTATTCCAAAACCCCAGTAGTCTGAAAAATGTCCCATTGGAGCGAAAACCCATTAGACCTATGGCCCGTTATCCTGGAAACAAAAGCCCACTGCTCCGAAAACACCCACTGTGGAGTTGCTGAAGTTCAGAGACTGAGCCTTGCTACACACCAGACTCTGTTAACATTTTTCTCAATTTAACAGATTTGTGTTCGCTGTTACACATGTGATATTCCTAAATCATAACGTATGACTTTGTATGACTCCTTAAGGCAAGCTTATCATTTCGGCTGATGTTTAACATCAACAGCTCTTCTGTGAACTATATTAAGTGATGTCAAAATACTATTTGACACACCAAAATGTGGCCTGTTATTTTTAGATGACTGATGATGGACAAACATGACAATATGACAAAGATTTAACATAATCTGGTATTAATTTTCACTCCATGTAAAGTGAATTAACATGTCTCCCAGATAATGCGTGTCTGCCTTAACAACACAGTTCACACATTTTTATAACTGCTAATTTATTAACCCTTCGAACCCTGCAATAATGAAATGTGTCTGTTCAGAAAATGAATGATGGTTTATGCTGGTCATTGTCAATTTGTACTGGTTTTCAGTTTATGGCTGTTACATTTCTTGACCACAACTGTATTTCCCTACTATGACTTTGAGTTAACAAAGGTTTGCTGAGAGCTGCTTTGCCGTCTCTCATTCAATGCTGTCTGCCACAGTATGTTTACTTGTGGTAGTCGTCGTGGCGGTTCTCGTTAACGAGCTGCACATAATATAATGATGTCATTAAAAGCTGCAAAATAGAATGAACGCTCTAGCTATTATAGTTTTTTATTTTACCATCTAGATCAATTGAGTCAATGCAAACCACAATATCCATGATCGGCCAGTTTTGGGCCGTATGCATTAAGTCCATTTTTATAGGTTTGAATCAGAGTTTAACTAACTGAAACATGACCCTGAATTTAGCTGTAGATCTCAGTAATATATAAAAAAGTCTGTTACTAACAATGACACACTGCCATTATTAGGCTATCGCTCTCATCCTTCACCTTTAATATCTTAGTGTGTTTTGACATGCTTGTCTGGTTAGGTTAAGGCACAAATCCACTGGGTTAGGGTTAGAGAAGGATCATGGTTTGGGTTCAATGATCCTTTGCATTTCAATGGAGAGTGAGTGTATATTTGGAGCAGCAGTGGGCTTTTGTTTTTGGGATAACAGGCTGTCAAAGTATGGGCTTGCGGTCCAATGGGACATTTTTCAAACTATTGGGGTTTCGGAATAATGGGCCATCGGACCAATGGCATGGCACTGTGCCAGTCTCCCAGAGAAAGGGTCTGGCTTGCCAAGAGGGTGCGCATACAAGGAAGCACTCATTGCTAATCAAACACACACACACATACACACACACACACACACACACACACACACACACACATGCACAATACCACAAAAAAACTACATGTGACAAAAAAGGAACAGCAGAACGTCAGCAACAGTTACGCAGCAGTAGTGAGATTTGCTAAAATAGAGAGTTGAAATATCTGTTCTGTCTTCCCCACATACACAAACACACATGCACAATCCGGGAAATACACATACACATACACATACACACACTCTTTCCAGTGCAGCCTGGTTAGTTGCTGGGTATCTATTACCTGCCAGTCTGCTCTGATCTCTTTGGACAGCTCTGATCAAAAGATGTCATCCGACCTACTCGACTGGGCTCGCTAGGGAAGTTAGCAAAGGGGAACGTTTGTGTACGTGTGTGTGCACGCGCGTGTGTTTGGGAGTAAATCACACAGTAGTCTGGGTGTAAATAAAATGACAGGATCACTTTAAGGTCCTGTCAAGTAGGCAGGAGGCGATTATGATAACGCCCGCTCTGTTCCAACGCAAACGGACACAGTTAAATTCACTGGCCGGAGCGTAATATACATGATATAGCTCTTTTCTCTGTCTGTCTGCCTTTCTTTTTTCCTTCCTCATTCTGCATCTCCTTTTTCTTTTCCTCCTCATCTCCTGTGCAATAATGCCTTTCTTTTTTTTGGGGGGGGGGTGTTTTGGTTATCACCGCTACAGGCCTGAGGTGCATCTGTTGAGAACAGATTGAAAGCAAATGTCACTCGAAGACAGATTCAGGCCTTTAAATCTGTTTAAAACAAGAGGGTGCACGAGTGCCAACTCATCATCCACACACACACACATACATGCACTCATTTACACACACATTATGCAGACACACACATACTCTCAAGAAGAAATATAAAAAAATCCTGCATCTAACAATTATTTGTATCTTCTCCACAAAAGGATATAAAGAGAATCCCCCCCAAAAAACATGAATTTGTAAAACAAACAAAGCGCAGATGTAAAAGAGCAGTGGCGAAAAGCAGCGTCTGAGCAATAAAAGGTGTGAAATGTGAAATGCGAAGGGGTTTTAGAGGAAAGAAAAACGGCTGGCAATAAAGCTGGAAAACAGCACTGCTCCGAGGCAATTTAGACTGCAAAACACAAACCATTAAGTTTGTGCATTATCTTTTAATTTAATCTTGAATGATTTATAATCCATCACGCAAGGCTTCAACCATATCCAATTATTCTCTGCTGCTTGATTGACAACAAAGGTGATTTATTAAGCTAATAAAAACTGATGTGCTCTCCACTTGCTCTGAAAATAACCAGCCGGACCGAGAGCTTAAAGACACACTTGCCCACGCTTTCGCGCACCTGCACACACACACACACACATATACACTCACGCGCACGTTCCTGAGAGGTATAAGATCAATACTGTGTGTGCACGCATGTTTATTTTTAAGTGTGTGTTTCTGCACGAGTTTAAAGTGTATGTGTGTGTGTATAAAGGAGCTCTTTGAACAATCGCTTAAGTATCTCTCTACTTAAAAGAGAAATCAGTCTCCATCTGTCCCTGGCGCTCGCTCACTCGCTGTGCCAGAAACGTCGGAAATCAAAATGTCAGGTGTAGTGACGAGCTGTAGTTTTTCCCCCTCTATGCAAGGCCGACTGATTATATTAGGCTTTAATTCCTCCATCCATGGCATATATGTCATCTTACCCTCCGCTTTATCTGCTAATGTTACGCTCAATCACTTGATATTAATAGAAAAACAGAGAGCCAAAGGGGGCCCCCGTAATGGCGGTGAGTGCGCACGCATGTGTGTGTGTGGGTCTTTGTTGATGAGTGGATGCGTGGGGTGGGGCGGGGTGGTGTGGAGGAAAGGGGGTTAACGTGCAAGAGTTCACATGCATATCAATGTAGGAGAGTGCCATTAAGAAATATTAGCATGTTTACAGCAGCGAGCCATGTATGAGGATCATTTAATGAGGCTTAGAGTCACAGTCACACATGTTTTAATGTGGCTGTGCACATACACACACATACACACACACACACACACACACACACACACACATACATACAGAGTTCGTGGCCTGTTTTTCAACGCTGGCATTTTTTTTTTTCTCAAGAATTCAGGTATCGTTGTCATCTACGTTTGACATGTTTGAAAATGTGGACTGTATGAGGGCGGGTTGTAGGGCGACTGTCCGAATTACGGCTGCAACTCTATACTTATTAGAACCAAATGTTCTGAGACACAGAGGAAGATGAAAATAATCACGCAAAAGTGAGCAGAGTTTGCATCTCCTTAGGTCTAGAAGCGTTTGTCTGGGGTTAGGATTAGGTTAGGATC
This sequence comes from Scomber japonicus, assembly GCF_027409825.1. Taxonomy (NCBI): domain Eukaryota; kingdom Metazoa; phylum Chordata; class Actinopteri; order Scombriformes; family Scombridae; genus Scomber; species Scomber japonicus. Next base: position 6,912,466 of record NC_070578.1, read on the forward strand.
AGGGTTAGGTAAGGTTAGGGGGTAGGATGTTAAGGGGTGTTTGCATGTGTGCACAATAATATCTTATTTCAAAGGAAGAGAAAGTCAAAAACTGTTGAAAGAGAAAAGTCAAGATTTTAATCAATTAATATGTTAGTTGATTGACTGAAAATTGATCAGCAACAATTGACTAATCAGTCAAATCATCTATTAACTTGTTTAAACTATTTTTAAAGCAAATTTCCACCATATTATCTGGTTTCAGCTTCTCGAGTATGTATATTTGCTACTTTTCTTGGTCTTTTTTTAACAAAACAAGCACTTTGAACATCTCAACTTGGGATTTTAGAAAACTGTGTCATTTTTCCACAAGTTTCATTTTATAGAACAAATGATTAACCCAGAAATGTTAAAAAATACTGCTTCTTCATTTATTCAATGAAAGCAGTGCCCGGGTGCCAGTCCGCATGCAGGGTGGTCCACCAATAAAGTTGAATACAGCTCAACTTTTTTTTGCCACAATGCTCTATGACAGCATCTGGCAAAGTGCTGCGTTGGCCAATGAAATACAATACATGCAAGCTCACATTTCTAGTATTTCTACAGATTGTCATAACGGAAAATAAAATGACTGTCACTCTGCTTTCAAGAGCTTTAAAATCTTGTTTTATATATTCTATTATGAGCCACTGTGCTGCATCGTGGTGTCAATAAACCTTGAATCTTCTCACCTGTACCAGCTACACACACACACACACATACCACCACAGCTGTATTTTTTAATGCAGTTCAGCTTTCAGCCTGAACACACATATGAGGTGAGTTAAAGGAAGTAAAATTCATTAAAGAGAGTTTATAAAGTTAAAAAAAGAACGAGCAGTGGAGTAAAAAAGAGGCAAAAACAAGCAAATCAATTCTTAGAACACATGCATGGCAGCAATGGGCCAATAACATTAAAAAAAAAAAAAAAAAAAGAACCACCGAATTTTTACGAGCACATGAATAGGCTACAAGTAACAGCTCAGCTCCAACATTATTCAGTGCCAAGAGAGCAGCAGTGAGAAGGTTCTCCTCTCCTCTCACAGCTCTGCCAGCTCCATTCCGCCCAAACCAGATTCTTACCAAACATGTAGTGACACGAAGTGATCAAATCTACAAAATAAATGCGAAAACTTACTGAACTTTAAACACGCGGTGCAAAATGACGGATCGCCTAACCGATGTGACCCAACTTAAGATAAAACACAAGCTTGACGAGACCCAGACTCGGAGCAGAAGGGGCCACGACTACGTTTCCCTACAGTATCCTCACCCGAGATTTCACACTAAAACTAGTCAATGCATGTGCGTGTGATGACATAGAGAAAACACCAGCTCTCCTACCACTATATGTCCCTTTTTTTACCCTTATTAATAGCCTCCCAATCACACGTATCTCCACTATCATTGTAGAATCTGTTCTCGCTTTGACAACAAACCTTGTAGTATTTCACGTCCATAAACAGGATATGAATCGAGGAGTGAGAAAAAGAAATGAAAGAAAATAAGCCACAATTAAGTCACCGCCACGCCGCAGTGTGTTTGCTGCGACTCGTTGGCACACACATGAAAACACAAGAAAAAAATCCCACAAAGGCGCTGAAACAAATACAGAACATTCATTGTTTGAACTCAATACTGTTCTACAATAGCGTTTCAACACATTTTCATACCAAATTTGAAAATTCCTTACAGCTCTGATACTGATTAGAGGGAAATAATCCAATCAATCTCTCTCTTTCATATGTTGATTCTGTACATAGGGGACATTCTGCAAGTCACCCGTCATCGAAGGCCTGCTACTGTGATATGACTTTTCCCATGCTTTTTCTCTCCATCATCTTTGTATTACCACTGCAGCAATTAAAATGCAACCTGAGAGCTGTAGGTAGTTAAAAACAAGGCCTGTTCCTCAGCTTTGATTTGTAGTTAGCGTGTAGTTGGCGTGTTAGTGCGACCGCGGCCGTGTCACATGATGGATCTCTGGCCCTCGCGAGCCATCAACACTTTCCTCCTGGCCATCGGGTGCAGCGTGCGTGTGAGTGAGTGTGAGTGAGTGTGTGTGAGTTTGTCAGAGGGTACAATGGGTTTTCAGTTTCAAAGCAGTGGTTGTGTGTGTGTGTGTGTGTGTGTGTGTGTTTCCAGCAAGGTGGTAAATGCACAGACAGCGATGAATTATGTCAGGAAGGAGACCAACGTTTTTTAATCATGTAATTAGGCCTGAAGACCAGCGGAAAAAAAAGAAAGGAAAGGTCTTTCATGTCATCCAGACATTGTCAAAATGGTTGCAGTGATGTGATGTGTGTGTGTATGCCTATGTGTGTGTGTGTGTGTGTGTTTTTATCTGTAAAAGCACCACAATATATAAAAGAGACATGTCATGGAGGCTACAGGTAGAGCAAGAATGCAAACAAGGCCCTGTCTACCTACACAACCTCAGAGTGCTGTTATGGCAACCGTGTCTTAAGGGAATACACAGACATGCAAACACACACACACACACACACACACACACACACACACACACACACACACACAGACACATATGTATAGTACAGGACATACAACAGGAGATGAAAGAGCAGCAGATGCATGCACACATTCTTCTTTTCTTGACTAGTGAATATATACTTTCTATATCTCACATATGTGAACTTTTATCTTAATGTTTTCTGGTTAATAGATGATAACATGTATCAGCCTGTGCTGTTTATGTGTACAAAAAAACATGTTTCCAGCCAATGCACACCATACGAAACACTGCAGAGAGCAACAATTCAATCTAATTGTCTCATTATTGTGAACACTTAACCTGTCCAGACCACATGTGTCACATGACTTGACTCAAATCTATTTTTCTTTTTTAAATCAGATTTTTTTTTTTTTTTTACCAAATAATGGGCCAGATTGGTTAAGATGAACCAATCAGGTTAATGCAATTTTCATTCAGATTTTCTGTCCTCACAAACACAAGTCAACACAGATCATAGGTCATGTTGCTGACTGACTGCAGGGTTTCTGATCTCTTACACACACACATGCACACACAGGCACACACACACAATCATCAAAATAAGCACCAATAATAAATACTAATAAAGCCAAAATAACTCAAATAGAATATCACTTTCATTTCAGCACATTTTAGTATATAGAGATTTAAACATATAGCATTACTTTTGACCCTATTGGACAGGATCATTAATGTTAGAATGAGGAAAAAGTAAAGGAGTTATTACTTAATGTTGCAGGAAAATATATAAATATACAGCAAGTGCTTATAGGTGTTGTTTTTAACACTATGTTTGAATTTGTAATGGAAAGGGAAGTATTTGCTGATAATGTAAATTAAATACTACTGAATATTTCAGAGTACCTCAATAGATCACTATATGCTACTGCATAAGATAGAACTATCCAAATTTTAAAATAATATTTGAAAAAATATTACATTCCAAATAGCTTCACGCATTAACATAATTCCAAGATATTTATAGAGCATGTTAAAAGAGTGCATGTTAGCCTGGGTTTTTATTTGTAATGGACCGAGTCCTCTCCTCTCTGCCAGTGAACCCTTGCGCAAGTCATTGAACCCCGGATGATGATATACAGATTGTAATCAGATGTTCATTTATGTTCGAAACAGTGAAAAAATATGCAGCCCCTTGTAAAAAGCCTTTGAGCACTGCACAGCATAACATGTCGCTGAAGATGGCTCCATGTCGCAGCCTTGCACAACATAGATACACATAAACACCGCACATACAGTAACTGTGAGGCTGGGAGACACATAACTGTGATTTGTGACAGCTGCGTGCAGGACGTCATGTGACAGCTGCACGCACACACACACACACAGTTGTGTTTCCGTCACTTCAGAGGACATTGCATTGACTTATATTCACTTCCTGGAGACTTATCCTAACCTTAACCATAACAACCACATGCCTAACTCTGACCCTTAACCTAACCTTAACCTAAATTTTAACCTTACTTTAACTTTAAACCACATCTTCAACCTAAAATTGATGATTTACATCAAAGGGGCTCGCTTTTTGTCCCCGTAAGTGAGGCGAATCTGCACAACATGAGTGTGTAAACAGATTTATGTTCCCCGCTACATGAGGAATACCTGGACCACACAATCACCAGCATGCACACACACATATCTTACTGATAGAGAGCGTCTGCATGTGTATCTGTATGTGTATATGCGTATATGTGTGTGTATGTGTGTGTGTGGGGTGGGAGGGGGGTTATGTTGTAAATCACACTAATCAATTGTGGCCTGTGTCAAGGCATGGCAGACATGGCGAACAGTCTGTTTTACATTGGGGTATGTGCGTGTGTGTGTGTGTGTGTGTGTGTGGTGTGTGCTGGCCTGCATTTCTATCCAGCCTGTGGAATCCATAAACACTGACTGTTGTCAGGACTATGTCTAACATTGTTTCCTCTTTGACAGAAAGAGACAAGCTCTTTCTCTGCCACACAACACACACACACATATACCCACACACACCTACACACACATTGAGTCACCACTAATCTGACGCAACTCCCTCCCCCCCTTCTTTAAAAAAAGCTGCGAAAAAGTCAGTTTACGAAAAAGAGTTGCTAACCTGCTTTATTAAGAAATGTGCGTGTAAATGCTGTGTCCAGATCGCTCTTTTTTAAATATTTTTTTTTAAACAGAAGCTCCCGACCTCGTGGTGTTTAACTAAAAATACATCAAGTATAATAAGTACAGGAGCTTTTTTACGAGCTTGATCACATTATGTGTGTGAGAGCAGAATAAATCACACACCGCACAAAACTGCATTTGTACCCCATCACCCGGGGCACCGGGGACAAAACAATGGCTCGCATTTATCAAGTCAAATGCTTACAAATTTGAACAGACAGCTTTATAAAAATGCGCAATGGCAAACAAATGTCAGCACCCAAAATAAAAAAGAGACAATTTTGGCTCTTTGAATAGGCTTAATTGAAGGTATGTGGTGAAAAGGCATAGTTTTACATTGCGTTTTAGATTTAGTCTGATGTAACCGATTTTGATGAATGAGACGTTTCATTCAAAAGCTCAACTGGATTTAGGGGGAGGGGGGAGAGTGGAGGGGGAGGGGGGAAGAGAAAAGAAACATATCTCTCAAGGAGTGTTGGAAGTAATTTTAATTTTATGCTTTGTGCACTACCAAACAAAACTATCTCATGGTCAGTGCTCATTAATTTCAATATACAAATATTTACATCATCCAGGATGTTTAAAAGCTTGTAAGTTAAAGCCTGGAGATGCTCCATAACGTCTATAGCATTTCACAGGGAGTTTAACGTTGAGTCTAGCCATCTTTCTTTTTTTCATATAATGCATATCTCCTTTCACTTTCATTCCAGAGTGACACAGCAGCAGCATATTGCATCCCATGATGAATCTATCCGTCTTAATCACTGAAATTCTTGACTGAGATATGTAATGGTTGCTTTGGCTTGAGCCATGTGTCGAGGGCTCGTACAGCACGGCCAAGTCAAATGAAGCCCATATGTCACAAGTGAGTCATTTAACACATATTATTGGGATCTTTAAAAAAAATGTATTTTAAAATAAGGGCTGGGTCTGATAAAAGGTCAGGAATGCTAAACAATTTATCCACTTTCTTCATGAATATCTACTTTTTGTTTTTGGTTTCAGGAACTTATAACAAAGGGATAGGATTTCTTTTTGGTTTGGACATCTCCAGGTGTACTTTTTCATTTTTTAGAAGCAAGAAAAAAAAAGAACAGATCAGTGTAAATGTATTCCATCTTTCCAGGCCTTGTGAAATAATGTAAAGTCTACAGTAGCATGTGTACAGGGAAGCTGTTTAAAGCCCAAGCTTATAATGGTCAATGAATCAATATCTACATGTTAACCAATCAAGTGTCTATTGACTGGGATATAAGTGTTAATGAAAGGCACACACACACACACACACACACATATACACACTTATAAACAACCCTCTTTTCTCTTTCTGCCTCTCCGGCTGCAGATTGCTTGTGATTCTGTGAGCCAATATGCCTTTAAATAGCCTGTGTTCTTTCATTTTGTTCAATCAAAACAAATACTTTCATTTCTGTGTCGCTGGATTATGTGATGTTTACAAGATAGAGTGTGTGTGTGAGAGAGAGAGAGATAGAGAGAGAAAGAGAGAGAGAAAGAGAGATGGAGTTCAGTGAGAATGGATATAACCTGGGGCAAAGCTTGAGGCTGAATCATTCCTGGAAGAGTGGCAGAAAAAGGTAGAAAGCTAAATGTTAAACGCTGACTGATGCTCTGTCTGCTGCTTCCATCTCTGCCTGTCTCTCTTCCTGTCTCCTCCACTTGTCTGTGTGTTTGTATGGCTACACCTCTTCTCTCCGCCTGTCCTCTCTATAGAAACTACCTGCTTAAATATCTGTCAATCTGTTGGGTCTTCCCATCTGTCTTTATCTACACTGCCAAATATGTTAAAAATAGTCATTTTATTACAGAAATCAGACTAATGACTATAACTACATATGTATTTATGTGGTGAATAATTTTGCTTATCCCCACAAATCCTCCCTTCATGGACCCAAAGCTGATAATTGCCTCCACCAATCACAGCAGATAATGTCAGACAGAGAATACATATTACCAAAGTCGTTTTTTTAGTTTTTTATTATAACAGGTGAAACTGAAGCCACTTCAAACTGCATGTACATGAGTTTGTATCTATGTAGTTGTATCTCATTGTATTTTATTGTATCTTATTGTTCTTATTGACTGACACCATTAAAGTAGCACTGAATATAAAATCACTGTTTATAAAGACAGACTAAACTACTGTTTTCTTATTTACACGTAAACTGGATTTAACAATCTAAATTAAATGCTGAAAATTAATAAAAACAAATAATCTCAAAAGTTATACTGAGGTTTTTGCCATTTTAGTCATTTTCCTGTAAATAATGTGAACTAACTCCTGACTCTTTCTAATTCAATAATAATTTCATTGTACCATCTCAAAGAGAACGATCATGGCTGATTGGTAACTTCCTAAACTTCGAGCTGAACAACAGCTATGATAAACAGCTTTCCTTCATTCATTCCTTCACACTCTCTAACTCTTGCACCAAAAAAAGATTTTTTTTTTAGCCGCACCATCTCCCAACATGACAGTTTATCACATCACATTTCTCCGCAGCCTGACAGATGATTCTGTCCGTGGTCAGCAGACACATTCTGCTTTTCATTCTTTTAGCCATCGTTTCATGCCAGCGCAACAGGTTTTTAGAGGAGCCAGCAGATGACTTGTTGGTTAAACTGGGTAGCTTAGCAACATTCTGCCTACAAACAACCCATAATACAAAAACAATCCCCTTAAAGTGAAAAGGCACATGTAACACATCCTTCAAAACCTTTTTTCAAGCATTAATTCCAGGGGAAAAAAGAAGTTCTCTGAGAAGATAGAAAGCATATTTCTATTATCTGACTCTTGAAGTAAAACAGTGTTGGAAATTGACACAAACATGATAAATGTCGGGCGAAAAAGTTCCTGATTAATAATCACAGACCAATGAATTATAGTCCAAAGTATGCTTTCATAGATGCACCATTCATTTAGCACACATATATAAAAATCTGCACTATCAGAGGAATTGTGTGATTTCATAACGGATTTCTGGGAAAGTACATGCAAGGTACTCGGCTTCCAGATAATGTCTTCTTCACGAAAAAATCTTAGATTTCTAAAACAGCAGGAAAATCTAAATGATCTGCTGATGCGAGCGAGACAATTGCAGACAATCCAAAAATGAGACTGTGAAATACAAGATAATCTCTGTGTGTCTTCCTGTTCAGTCTGTGTATTCCTGTCCTGTGTGTCTTTCTCTCCCATTTGCTGTTTGTTATGTCTCAAAGCCTGGCTGGTTATGTGTGTGTGTGTGTGTGTGTGTATATGTGTGTACAGAACGTTTGGTTCCACCGGTGTGCTAGCTCTGTATAAACTCCAGATAATAAATGGTGGTGAGAAAATGAGGGCCGTCAAAACACATGCAGGGCCCCAGCTTTAAAGGGGGGGGGGGGGATCAAAGATGTGACACAGAGGGAGAAGGCTGGAGAGATCCTGTCTGATACTTCAACCGCTGATGGAAATGCACATATGAAGGCTGGGGCTAGAGTGTAAAAGCTAGCGATGCACACACACGTACACACACACATCAGAAACATGCAGGAACAAATCACCTTAAAGTTAATCTTCTATCTGTAGGTCACATTTTTCTTTATGAAGAAGAGAGAATACTAGTCCGGTGAGATAATTTAACCTTTTCCCAACATAAATCTGCTTGTTTTCTGAAATGAATCTAGTATGAAAACAAGATTATCAAGCTAAATATGTGACTAAGACTCAGGGTTGGGCGAGAGTAGGCTTGGCAGGATGTCAAACACTAACAAATGAGTTTCATTCCAAAAAGACGCCAATGAAAAAAAAAAAAAAAAACAAACCCAAAAAAAGACAGTTAAAGTCATAACGACACATCTCTTCAGCTTTTAACACACTACTAACATATCTTATTTTCAGCATCACCTGTGTCAAAGTGTCTAAATCTATAGAGGCAGAGCTTCTGAGTAAAAGTGACAGCTGTGAAGGATACTCCCGATGGGGTAATGCCAGAATAAACTTCAAATGGATTTATCACACTGTAAAGTTTTAGCCAAGTTGATCACTTACACACCCTGTGTTTTCACAGAGATGTCCATAAAGGGCTCGCTGGAGGGCAAATCACAAAATAGACGGTCTGTGTGTGTGTGTGTGTGTGTGTGTGTGTATGGGTTATTTCTGATGTTCTTGTGTACTAATAGAGAATTAAAGTGAATTTGGTACTTCTGTGCTCTGCTTTAGAAATAAGAAAACCTTTATTCACAGTAAGAAGTTCATACTGATGCAAACTACTACAACTACTACTACTTTACACTTCTTTCTCTGCACCGACATCCTTCAGTTCTGAAAATCAAATGTTGATACATGTTCCAAGGTCTTCAAACTAAAGGAGAGCATGCTTTTACTGCAGTAGTCCCAACACTGTGGAGCAAACTCTGCTTCAGGATCAATATCAGAGTCAGTGCCTCACTTTAAAAAGCTATGGACACATATTTTAGGCATTTCTGTAATATTCTGTAATCGTATTTATTGTTTAATGTTTCATCTATTTCTGCTTGATTATTGATTTTATTGTGTTTTCATGTATGTTACTCTGACATGTGCCTCAAAGCGCTTGGAGGAGGGAGGAATGGGGGGGGGGGGCTCTGTCATAGCATCAGCCATCATACTGTACAACACCAGAGCTCCTAGTACCTCCCACTCCCACTAAGAAGACTGAAGCTGTCCTTACTTTGTAATCCCGGGAACATTACACACTTGTTATGAGAAGTCTTTTATCTCAAGTGCAATTCATATTTTGAAAACACTTCCAAATGATCAATACACAATACACACACAGGAAATGACATGCTGACTTCTATTTGTATATGGAGATTTTTTATGGTTTTTATGTCATTTCTGCCCATTGTATGTCTGTTATTGCTGAGCCAGATACAATTTTCCACCATGCTTAACAATACATTCTATTCTATTCTATTCTGTTGGGAATTTAGGAAATGATGTATTGCAAATTTCTACAATTGCAGATTATTTTACACAGCCATTGTTTGTACAGTATATAGTATTTTATTTTAATTTATCACTTTCACCATTACCCAGTTATTGTTCTGTCAGTTTTTGAATTTCTCCCTATGGGGATCAATAAAGACACCTTACCTTATCTTATTATTGTATAGTGTGAAGTACCTGGTAAGTTTTATTTGGAAAGGTGCTATAGAAATAAAGTTGATTGTATAGAAAATAATATACTTTACTTGAATATTGCTGTTTTGTGTGGCCTTATAAATCCTTCACAGTTTATACATTGGCCGGTGAGCCACGAGTGAGTCACGGGAGTTAGTCGGGACAGGGGCGGCTGCATGACGTAGACATTTGGAGACAATGTAGATTACAGTTAAAAAAAGTTGAAAAGACGACAGCAGAAGCGCAGGTGGGAATTATGGAGGAACCAAACAACAATTACATAAATTATAACGTGTGCACTGCCGCTGTGGTCAAACTGCCTGGGAGATGTGCTTTTTCTTTTCTTTTTATGAACGCTAACAAATGAGTCATCAGTCAATATTGTTAAAATCAAGGAGTTCAAATAATAATGTCAGCATCTGGATATGAACTCTTCATTTATCACTTTTTTTTTTAGAAAGACAGACCGCAGGGAGCGAGTGTGTTAGGTTACACAGACTTCATGACTATCTCCTTTAAAAGGGATATATAGAGAGTCTTGGAATGACTCCCATTATAAAGAAGATACATACAGAGTATTGTGTTAATGGGTTTAGTATGTTGAGAATGCACCGGTTCGCACAGTGTGATGTCTGGGTCGTCAAATAAGAGGCGAGCCGTGATGAATGTCTCAAAGAGGGATAAAGGGCGCACGCTTTCATACGCTCTCTCTTCAAAGGCATTCATAGCGGTGCACTTGTGATGGAAATAGTGGGATAAAGTGAAGAAAAAGTACAAACCCAGCTGACTTTCTCACCTCAGCATACCCATCCCGTCGCTACGTAAGGTGGGCTAAATCTGACCTATGTTACATCACTCTCTCTCCTCTTTCCTTCCCCAAAATTGTCTCGCTTGTGTTAAAAGAAACTTAAAAATGCCAAAATAAGCAATGTTTGAAACACTGATGGAGCAGGTGGTTATTACTCAGTCTGGTTTCTGCTTATAGCCGCATAAGTGCGACTGGAGGTGACGGATAAAATCCACACCAGTTTGAAGAGCTCCTTCATTCTCTGTGCCAGGCCTTCTTTCTTTTTTTTTAAAAAAAGGAAAAAAAATCCTTTCTCTCCTTTTTTCCAGCCCATCTCCTCCTAATTAATTAGAGCAGTGCCACTGACTAACAGGAGAGCCTGTTTTATCAGCACTCACTCATTCCACTCCTCCATGTCCCTCTGAGTGTTTGGAGGGAGGGAGAGAGGGAAGAGGAGGAGGAGGAGAGAGAGAGAAGTCCAAAGCCACAGCAAAGTCTGTAGTCATCAAAAACAAGATTTGTTGGAAGCGAGGTGTAATCTTAGAGACACTCGAAGCGTTTGAGCATGATACTGCAAAGAAGAGGCGACAAAGAAAGAGTTCTTCTTCTCACCTTTTCTATTTTCTCCCCCCTTTCCTCCTCCTCCTCCTCCTCCTCCTTCTCTCTCTTCCTGGACAAACCCTAGACCAAGTGCCAGCAAAGGGTCATATCTTTTTAATTATCTTTCCCCGCCTTTGATTAATTATGCGGCGTGACAACGGCGGCGTTCGTAATGCTTTTCACCTGCCGCCGCTGACTGACGGCCCCTCTGTCGAACTCAAAAGCAAACAGCTGCTGCCATGATCGCCTAGCAACCGGCCGGTGATGGATGAGTATGAGAGATGGATGGCCACAATAAATCACCACGTCTGCCTCCTCGGCGCTATAGAAACCTGGGGAAGAGTGAGAGAGAGAGAGAGAGAGAGAGAGAGAGGGGAGAGAGAGAGGAGAGGGATGGAGGGGAGGGAAGGGAAGAATGTAGCGTACCCAAAAACGAAAAAAAACCCCACCTCTTAAATGTAACCGATCGTGTTTAAAATGGCTACGCGCATGTGGAAGGAGTTTTAAAAAGGAGCCAGCAAGTTTCTTCTCCTTTAATTCATGCCTTCTATCAGGAAGGTGTATTTGAATGGTGAGGGAGTCAAACATTAATATTATACCTTTAAAACTGCCTATATGCAAATGATTAACTAATAAACTAATTATTAAGCTCTTCTCTGATGTTTAATGTGTCTGCCTTCCATGTGAAACCACATTAGTAAAG